>NC_143027.1:9342500-9515000 GCF_057628025.1 Oncorhynchus mykiss
CTTGTGAACATGACCGTGGTGCAGTCTGTGGTGTTTAGGTGATTATAGTGCTGTGGTCATGATGTGCGTTCGCCTTGCAGTTTAGTCTTGGTATCCACGTGGATATGGCAGTGCTTGATCATGCTGTGGTCGTTAACGTGTTCAATTGAATAATGACCACCACTGTCTTTCCTTATAGAAGCATCTTCATGACTGGGGATGTGCATGGCTTCTTGATTCCGTCCCAAATGGCATCCCATTTCCTGTACAGTGCACTGCTTTTGACCAGGGCCTGTTGGTCTATTTGGAATGCTCACCCGTGTGTGATGTGATCATGCTTCCTGGATTGTTGTGACCAGCAACTCATTCCATGTTCATCCATTTGTCCTCTATTCAGCTTTTCGGTAACACTTGAAGTTCATGACGTATCCATAACAGTGTCTTTAACGCATCATAATGTGTCATAATGGCGTAGCTTTCTACAACTTGACGTTATATTTCCATATATAGTTTTATTCATATTCTCCTTTTCTTTTCTCTTCCTCTTCTTGACTTTCTTTGTCACTCGCCCTCTCTCCTCACTCCTCTCTCCTCACTCCTCTCCCCTCTCTCCTCACTCCTCTCCCCTCTCTCCTCTCCCCTCTCTCCTCACTCCTCTCCCCTCTCTCCTCTCCCCTCTCTCCTCACTCCTCTCCCTTCTCTCCTCACTCCTCTCCCCTCTCTCCTCACTCCTCTCTCCCTCACTCCTCTCCCCTCTCCCCTCTCTCCTCACTCCTCTCTCCCTCACCCCTCTCCCCTCTCTCCTCACTCCTCTCTCCCTCACTCCTCTCCCCTCCCTCCTCTCTCCTCTCTCCTCTCCCCTCTCTCCTCACTCCTCTCCCCTCTCCCCTCTCCCCTCTCTCCTCACTCCTCTCCCCTCTCTCCTCACTCCTCTCTCCCTCACTTCTCTCCCCTCTCCCCTCTCTCCTCACTCCTCTCTCCCTCACCCCTCTCCCCTCTCTCCTCACTCCTCTCTCCCTCACTCCTCTCCCCTCCCTCCTCTCTCCTCTCTCCTCTCCCCTCTCTCCTCACTCCTCACTCCTCACTCCTCTCCCCTCTCCCCTCTCCCCTCTCTCCTCACTCCTCTCTCCCTCACTCCTCTCCCTCTCCCCTCTCTCCTCACTCCTCTCTCCCTCACTCCTCTCCCCTCTCTCCCCTCTCCCTCTCCACTCACTCCTCTCTCTTCACTCCCTCTCTCCTCAACCATCTCTCCTCTCTCCTCACTCCCTCTCTTCTCTCTCCTTACTACCTCTCTCCTCAACCATCTCTCCTCTCTCCCTCTCTCCTCTCTCCCTCTACTCTCTCTCCTCACTCCTCTCTCTCCTCTCTCCTCTCTCCTCACTACCTCTCTCCTCAACCATCTCTCCTCTCTCCCTCTCTCCTCTCTCCCTCTCCTCTCTCTCCTCACTCCTCTCCCCTCTCTCCTCACTCCTCTCTCCCTCACTCCTCTCCCCTCTCTCCCCTCTCCCTCTCTCCTCACTCCTATCTCCCTCACTCCTCTCCCCTCTCCCTCTCTCCTCACTCCTCTCTCCTCACTCCCTCTTTCCTCAACCATCTCTCCTCTCTCCTCACTCCCTTGCTCCTCACTCCTCTCTCCCTCTCTCCTCTCTCCTCACTACCTCTCTCCTCAACCATCTCTCCTCTCTCCCTCTCCTCTCTCTCCTCACTCCTCTCTCCCTCTCTCCCGACTCCCTCTCTCCTCAACCATCTCTCCTCACTCCTCTCTCCTCACTCCCTCTCCTCACTCCTCTCTCATCTCTCCTCCTCACTCCCTCTCTCTTCACTCCCTCTCTTCTCAACCATCTCGCCTCACTCCTCTCTCCTCATTCCCTCTCCTCTTTCCTCTCTCCTCTCTCCTCACTACCTCTCTCCTCAACCATCTCTCCTCTTTCCTCACTCCTCTCTCCATCTATTCTCGCTCCTCCCTTTCTCCTCATTCCTCTCCCTCTGTCCTCACTCCCTCTCCTCTTCCTCTCTCCTCACCCCTCTCGCCCTCTCTCCTCACTCCCTCTCCTCTTTCCTCTTTCCTCCCTCCTCTCTCCATCTCTCCCTCTCTCCTCACTCCCTCTCCTCTTTCCTCTTTCCTCACTCCTCTCTCCATCTCTCCTTCTCTCCTCACTCCCTCTTCTCTTTCCTCTCTCCATCTCTCCTCTCTCCATCGCTCCCTCTTCTCTTTCCTCTCTCCTCACTCCTCTCTCCTCACTCCCTCTCCTATTCCTCTCTCCTCACCCCTCTCGCCCTCTCTCCTCACTCCCTCTCCTCTTTCCTCTTTCCTCCCTCCTCTCTCCATCTCTCCCTCTCTCCTCACTCCCTCTCCTCTTTCCTCTTTCCTCACTCCTCTCTCCATCTCTCCTTCTCTCCTCACTCCCTCTTCTCTTTCCTCTCTCCATCTCTCCTCTCTCCATCTCTCCTCTTCCCCCTCTCCATCTCTCCCCTCTCCTCACTCCCTCTCCTCTTTCCTCTCTCCTCACTCCTCTCTCCTCACTCCCTCTCCTCACTCCTCTCTCCGTCTCTCCTCCTCACTCCCTCTCTCTTCACTCCCTCTCTCCTCAACCATCTCTCCTCACTCCTCTCTCCTCACTCCCTCTCCTCTTCCCCCTCTCCATCTCTCACTCACTCCCTCTTCTCACTCCTCTCGCCCCCTCTCTCCTCTCTCTGTCTCTCCTCCTCACGCCCTCTCCTCTTTCCTCTCTCCTCACTCCCTCTCCTCTTCCCCCTCTCCATCTCTCCCTCACTCCCTCTTCCCACTCCTCTCTCCCCCTCTCTCCTCACTCCTCTCTCCTCTTCCCCCTCTCCATCTCTCCCTCACTCCCTCTTCTCACTCCTCTCCCCCCTCTCTCCTCACTCCTCTCTCCTTACTCCTCTCTCCCTCTCCATCTCTCCTCTCTCCATCTCTCCTCACTCCCTCTCCTCTTTCCCCTCTCCTCTCTCTATCTCTCCTCACTCCCTCTCCTCTTTCCTCTCTCCTCTCTCCTCACTACCTCTCTCCTCAACCATCTCTCCTCACTCCTCTCTCCTCACTCCCTCTCCTCTTTCCTCACTCCTCTCTCCATCTATTCTCTCTCCTCCCTTTCTCCTCATTCCTCTCCCTCTGTCCTCACTCCCTCTCCTCTTCCTCTCTCCTCACCCCTCTCGCCCTCTCTCCTTCTCTCCTCACTCCCTCTTCTCTTTCCTCTCTCCATCTCTCCTCTCTCCATCTCTCCTCTTCCCCCTCTCCATCTCTCCCCTCTCCTCACTCCCTCTCCTCTTTCCTCTCTCCTCACTCCTCTCTCCTCACTCCCTCTCCTCACTCCTCTCTCCGTCTCTCCTCCTCACTCCCTCTCTCTTCACTCCCTCTCTCCTCAACCATCTCTCCTCACTCCTCTCTCCTCACTCCCTCTCCTCTTCCCCCTCTCCATCTCTCACTCACTCCCTCTTCTCACTCCTCTCGCCCCCTCTCTCCTCTCTCCGTCTCTCCTCCTCACTCCCTCTCCTCTTTCCTCTCTCCTCACTCCCTCTCCTCTTCCCCCTCTCCATCTCTCCCTCACTCCCTCTTCTCACTCCTCTCTCCCCCTCTCTCCTCACTCCTCTCTCCTCTTCCCCCTCTCCATCTCTCCCTCACTCCCTCTTCTCACTCCTCTCCCCCCCTCTCTCCTCACTCCTCTCTCCTTACTCCTCTCTCCCTCTCCATCTCTCCTCTCTCCATCTCTCCTCACTCCCTCTCCTCTTTCCCCTCTCCTCTCTCTATCTCTCCTCACTCCCTCTCCTCTTTCCTCTCTCCTCTCTCCTCACTCCTCTCTCCTCTCTCCCTCACTCCCTCTTCTCACTCCTCTCTCCCCCTCTCTCCTCACTCCTCTCTCCTTACTCCTCTCTCCGTCTCTTCTCTCTCCTCACTCCTTTCCGGGTGGGTGGCAGAGTGAAAAAGGTGAACACCCAGGTGATCGGACCGAAATACACCAAGCTGAGAGACTGGCATCACGGGGTGTCTGCACGCACACTCAACGTCCTTACCCTCCAATAGTGCCCTCTGTTTGTGTGAGTGTGTCACTGGTGTAGTACACACCCCCCGCAGCCCCCGCAAGGCAGGGGCCCCCCCAAGATTTTGGGGTTGGGGTCCCTCTGGAGATCGTGCCCCCCAGATAGCGTATGAAGATTTCATAAGCCATTCATTTTTTTTCGAATCACAGGAAATTATCTTTTTCTCTCAGACTCATGGCAGAATGTGTAAAATGGCACCAGATTATCTATAAAACTCTTTTCTTTGTCCTATGTTTTTTTCTTTTTTTCTTAAAGAAAATAATTAATTTGGTTGGGGGAGGAGCGCTTACTCGGACCTTGCGGGTTGCCATGTGTGTGTGTGTGTGTGTGTGTGTGTGTGTTTGCGTGCGTATTAGCCTAGAGCACAACTGCCATCCCAAATGTCATCGACTGTGTCCCGTCTAATTTTACTACCCAGTTTGGCTCACAATCTCACAGTATATTTCTCTATAGTATATTTATCTATAGTATAATGGTCTATAGTATATTTATCTATAGTAAAATGTTCTATGGTATATTTATCTATAGTATAATGGTCTATAGTATATAGCTCTTCAGAGAGATGCAATATCTTAGTGTAACAGTTGGGTCATGTTTGAAACCTGATGCAGTGTCTACTGATGGTTGATTGGTTGACTGGCTGATTGGTTGGTTGGTTGTACTGTATCATGTGACCATTAAAAGTAGAAGTTGCTCCAGCCAGTGACACACAATATTATTGGGGATTGAACACAATAAAACCATAAGGGTTATTTCCATTGTGGTGTAGATTCCTCATGAAATGTACTGTTGGATATTCAATTAAAACAGACACTGCCAACAAAAAAGTGGACAGTTTTTGGGCAGAGGACCCTTGATTACAGGGTTGGACGGCTACAGTGGGCCTGCTGCTGTGGTTAACAGAATAATCAAACATATTAAATGCATACACTGAGGATACAAAACATTAGGAACACCCTCAGAACAGCCTCAATTCTTCGGGGCATGGACTCTACAAGGTGTCGAAAGCCGTCCACGAGGATGCTGGCCCATGTTGACTACTATGCTTCCCACAGTTGTGTAATGTTGGCTGGATGTCATTAGGATGGTGGACCATTGTTGATACACACAGGAAATTCTTGAGCGTGAAAACCCCAGCAGCGTTGCAGTTCTTGACACACTCAAACCGGTACGCCTGGCACCTACTACCATACCCCATTCAAAGGCACTTAAATATTGTGTCGTGCCCACTCAACCTCTGAATGGCACACATACACAATACATGTTTCAATTGTCACAAGGCTTAAAAATCCTTCTTTAACCTGTCTCCTCCCCTCTGCACTCCTACTCTGGCATGTCCTGGGGAACTGTTTTCTGTGAAAGGTATTCAGACACTCTTGGAAGACTTGTATTATTGTTAGAAACAGACTACTTCTGCTAGTATCATTTCATCCCTGGGATTGAGTTTTTGTAACTTATAAGACCGTGTATTGTGATGATAACAAAAAATATAGCAAGAGCCACATCATGCACCCACAGCAGAGAGAGAGAGAGAGAGAGAGAGAGAGAGAGAGAGAGAAAGAGAGAGAGAGAGAGAGAGAGAGAGAGAGAGAGAGAGAGAGAGAGGGAGATATATGTGACATAGTACACACTCTTCGGGAAACACTTTTCGCTCGTGGGCGCTACTTTCAGAAATACTGGCTAAAAAGTATACAAATGTACCGGAGAATCTCTTTAATACATTACTTTATGTACAGGGTATATTAGCCTCAACGTCTGTTATGTGCTTTGAATGTGATGTCATCATGAGTTGTCATAATGTTTCAATAAAGTTAAGAAGCATTCATTTCAGCCTTTCTATCTTCTTCTTCTCTCTGACAATAGTTCTCCCATTATAGCTGAGACAAACGACGGCCAGGTCAGGCACAGTCACACTCATCCACTCTCTGACTGCTGACCTTTTCACCTTTGACCTATCGACTCCTCACTCTGCACTGTCCCTTTGTGGACATACAGTGAGCTCCAAAAGTATTGGGACAGTGATACATTTTGTTGTTGTTTTGTCTCTGTACTCCAGCACTTTGGATTGGAAATGATACAATGACTATGAGGTTAAAGTGTAGACTGTCAGGTTTCATTTGAATGTATCTTCATCCATATCGGGTGAACAGTTTAGAAATTACAGAACTTTTTGTATATAGTCCCCCCCCATTTTAGGGGACCAAAAATACTGGGACAAATTCACCAACATGTGTATTAAAGTAGTAAAAAGTTTAGTATTTGGTCTCATATTCATAGCACCAATGATAACATCAAGCTGGTGACTCTTCACATTTGTTGGATGCATTTGCTGTTTGTTTTGGTTGTTTCAGATCATTTTGTGCCCAATAGAAATGAATGGTAAATAATGTATTTTGTCATTTTAGAGTCACTTTTAATGTAAATAAGAATAGAATATGTTTCTAAACACTTCTATATTAATGTGGATGCTACCATGATTACAGATAATCCTGAAGGAAATGTGAATAATGATGAGTGAGAAAGTTACAGACGCACAAATATCATACCCCCCCGCCCCCCAAAACATGCTAACCGCTCCCCATTACAATAACAAAGGAGGTTAGCATTTTTGGGTATGTAAAGTACCAGTCAAAAGTTTGGAAACACCTACTCATTCCAGGGTTTTTCTTTATTTTACCGTTTTCTACATTATGGAATAATAGAGAAGACAACACTATGAAATAACACATAGGGAATCATGTAGTAACCAAGAAAGTGTTAAACATATAAAAATAAATGTTATATTTGAGGTTCTTCAAAGTAGCCACCCTTTGTCTTGATGACAGCTAAGTGAGTCTCTCCACAACCCACACAGTTGTGAAGAGGGCACGAAAACGTTTCTTCCCCATCAGGAGGCTGAAAAGATTTGGCATGGTCCCTAACACCGTACCCAAATCGGTCACGCATGTGCTCCATCGTGCGCCATCGTGCACAAATTGGTTTTGTCCCCCCACACAAACGTGATCACAACACGCAGGTTTAAATATCTAAACAAACTCTGAACCTATTATATTAGTTTGGAGACAGGTCAAAAAGCCTTAAACATTTATCGCCTACCAGACGAGCTAAACTACTTCCATGCTCGCTTCGAGGCAATTGGCACTGAAACATGCATGAGAGCACCAGCTGTTCCGGAAGACTGTGTGATCACACTCTCCGAAAGCCGATGTGAGTGAGACCTTTAAACAGGTCAAATTTCACAAGGCCGCAGGGCCAGACGGATTACCAGGACGTGTACTGCGAGCATGCGCTGACCAACCAGCAAGTGTCTTCACTGACATTTTCAACCTCTCCCTGTCCGAGTCTGTAATACCAACATGTTTTAAGCAGACCACCATAGAGCCTGTGCCCAAGAACACTAAGCTAACCTGCCTAAATAACTACCCGACCCGTAGCACTCACATCTGTAGCCATGAAGTGCTTTGAAAGGCTAGTCATGTCTCACATCAACACCATTAGCCCAGAAACCCTAGACCCACTCCAATTTGCATAACACCCCAACAGATCCACAGATGATGCAATCTCTATTGCACTTGACACTGCCCTTTCCTAACTGGACAAAATGAACACCTATGTGAGAATGCTATTCATTGACTACAGCTCATCGTTCAACACCAGAGTGCCGTCATAGCTCATCAATAAGTTAAGGACCCTGGGACTAAACACCTCCCTCTGCAACTGTATCCTGGATATCCTGACAGGCCGCCCCCAGGTGGTAAGGGTAGGTAACAACACATCCACCATACTGATCCTCAACACAGGGGCCCCTCAGGTGCATGCTCAGCCCCCTCCTGTACTCCCTGTTCACTCATGACTGCACAGCCAGGCAGGACTCCAACACCATCATTAAGCTTGATGATTACACAACAGTGGTAGGCCTGATCACCGACAACGACGAGACAGCCTATAGGCAGGAAGTCAGAGACCTGGCAGTGTGTTGCCAGGACAACAACCTCTCCCTCAATGTAACCAAGACTAAGGAGATGATTGTGGACTCCAGGAAAAAGAGGACCGATATCTATTTCAACCCTGTTACACACCATTGAGAGCATCTTGACTGGCTGCATTATCGCTTGGTACGGAAACTGCAATGCACCCCGACCGCAAGTCGCTACAGGGGGTAGTGCATACCACCCACTACATCACTGGGGTCGAGCTCCCATCCAGGACCTCTATACCAGGCGGTGTCAGAGGAAGGCCCAAAAGATTGTCAAAGACTCCAGCCACCCCAGTCATAGACTGTTCCCTCTGCTAGCGCACGACAAGCGGTACCAGTGCACCAAGTCTGGAACCAACAGGACCCTGAACAACCTCTACCCCCAAGCCATGACTGCTAAACAATACTACTAAATAGATAATAAAATGGCCACCCGGACTACCTGCAATGACCCTTTTTCAACTCTCCGGCACCGACTCTATGCACACACACTGGACTAACACACTTACACTGACCCCCCAACACACATAGACATACACACACACTGGACTAACACACACATAGACATACACACACACTGGACTAACACACAGATAGACATACACACACATAGACATACACACACACTGGACTAACACACACATAGACATACACACACACTGGACTAACACACACATAGACATACACACACACTGGACGAACACACTTACACTGACACCCCAACACACACATAGACATACACACACACTGGACTAACACACACATAGACATACACACACACTGGACGAACACACTTACACTGACACCCCAACACACACATAGACATACACACACACTGGACTAACACACACATAGACATACACACACACTGGACTAACACACTTACACTGACCCCAACACACACATAGACATACACACACACACTGGACTAACACACACATAGACATACACACACACAGCATACGTCCACAGACACACACATAACATGCGCGCACATGTACACTGATGCCACACACACACACTTTCTCATACATACGGTGCTGTTACAGCTCAGTCTATCATCTATCCTGTTGCCTAGTCACCACCCCTACCTACAGTACATGATTCCATGTGTGTTATTTCCTAGTGTTGATGTCTGCGCTATTATTCTACAATGTAGGAAATAGTCAAAATAAAGAAAACCTTTGAATGAGTAGCTGTGTCCAAACTTTTGACTGGTACTGTATGTATATTTTTGTATCTTTATGTTGGAAAAATACCCATAATTAAGCATTTCACTGTTGGTCTACACCTGTTGTTTACAAAACATGTGACAAATAACATTTGATTTGATGATTATATATATATTTATGCAATGGTGAAGCACAAACGTTATGATCAGGGCGTGTGGCTCTATCATGTTCCACAACTTTTTCATTCCTCTAGCAGTTCCATTTTGACACCACTAGAGGGCGATGGTGTCCTAGGAGAGATTCAAGCCATTGGGTCGGATTGGGAAGCTAGTGATGTCCATCACAATGACGACTCCTCTGCTACAGACCAAATACATACGGCTCCTCTCTCACCTATTCACAGGTACAACAAAGCAAACAAATTATTGTGAAATTGATCATAAAAAGCCCTGAGTCAGCAAACACCGTTCATTATTTTCCTCCCATTGGAAGGTTGGCCAGGTGAGGTCAGAACATGAGAAACATGTGATTGGTTTAGCCTTGGTCCAGGGCTTTAGTGAAACTTTCTCAATGAACATTTATGCAGGGCGTTAGTAGAGGAATATACGTTAAGGACTTGGACCAGCTCTAGAAAACACTAGGGTTAAAGTATCAGCCCCCTGTAACAAAATGACAGTTTAAAACCGGTGTCTACCCCGGGTAAACACTGCAGAGACATAGTGCATCTCAGATTAGTAGTGAGTGCTGATCTAGGATCAGTTTGGCCTTTTAGATAATAATGAAGGACCTCAGCCACCCGAGCCACTGCCTGTTCACGTCGCTATCATCTAGGAAGAGACCGTACAGGTGCATCAAAGCTGGGACAGAGACTGACAAACAGCTTCTATCTCCAGGCCATCAGACTGTTAAACAGTCACCACTAGCCAGCCTCCGCCCAGTACCCTGCCCTGAACCTTAGTCACTGTTACTAGCCTCCCCCCAGTACCCTGCCCTGAACCTTAGTCACTGTTACTAGCCTCCCCCAGTACCCTGCCTTGAACCTTAGTCACTGTTACTAGCCTCCCCCCAGTACCCTGCCCTGAACCTTAGTGACTGTTCCTAGCTTTCCCCAGTACCTTGCCCTGAACCTTAGTCACTGTTACTAGCCTCCACCCAGTACCCTACTATGAACCTTAGTGACTGTTACTAGCTTTCCCCAGTACCTTGCCCTGAACCTTAGTCACTGTTACTAGCCTCCACCCAGTACCCTACTATGAACCTTAGTCGCTGTTACTAGCTTTCCCCAGTACCTTGTCCTGAACCTTAGTCACTGTTACTAGCTTTCCCCAGTACCCTGCCCTGAACCTTAGTGACTGTTACTAGCCTTCCCCAGTACCTTGCCCTGAACCTTAGTCACTGTTACTAGCTTTCCCCAGTACCCTGCCCTGAACCTTAGTGACTGTTACTAGCTTTCCCCAGTACCTTGCCCTGAACCTTAGTCACTGTTACTAGCTTTCCCCAGTACCCTGCCCTGAACCTTAGTCAATGTTACTAGCCTCCCCCAGTACCCTGCCCTGAACCTTAGTCACTGTTACTAGCTTTCCCCAGTACCTTGTCCTGAACCTTAGTCACTGTTACTAGCTTTCCCCAGTACCCTGCCCTGAACCTTAGTCACTGTTACTAGCCTCCCCCCAGTACCCTGCCCTGAACCTTAGTCACTGTTACTAGCTTTCCCCAGTACCCTGCCCTGAACCTTAGTCAATGTTACTAGCCTTCCCCAGTACCCTGCCCTGAACCTTAGTCACTGTTACTAGCCTCCCCCAGTACCCTGCCCTGAACCTTAGTGACTGTTACTAGCCTCTCCCAGTACCCTGCCCTGAACCTTAGTCACTGTTACTAGCCTCCCCCAGTACCCTGCCCTGAACCTTAGTCATTGTAACTAGCCTCCCCCAGTACCCTGCCCTGAACTATAGTCACTGTTTCTAGCCGGCTACCACCCAGTACTCTACCCTGCACCTTAGAGACTGCTGCCCTATGTACATAGAGTCATTGAACACTGGTCACTTCTATAATGTTTACATACTGTTTTACCCACATTAGATGTATATACTGTATTCTAGTCATGGCTTATCCAATATAACTACTGCTGTACACATCTTTTCTACAAGGTGTCGAAAGCGTTCCACAGGGATGCTGGCCCATATTGACTCCAATTCTATCCATGGTTGTGTCAAGTTGGCTGGATGTCGTGAAAAACACAGCAGCGTTGCAGTTCTTGACACTCAAATGGCATGTCTGGCACCAACTACGATACCCCGTTCAAAGGCACTTAAATCTTTTGTCTTCAAATCAAATACATTATTTTTATGGTCGCATATACAGTGGGGAGAACAAGTATTTGATAGACTGCCGATTTTGCAGGTTTCCCTACTTACAAAGCATGTAGGGGTCTGTAATTTTTATCATAGGTACACTTCAACTGTGAGAGACAGAATCTAAAACAAAAATCCAGAAAATCACATTGTATGATTTTTAAGTAATTAATTTGCATTTTATTGCATGACATAAGTATTTGATACATCAGAAAAGCAGAACTTAATATTTGGTACAGAAACCTCTGTTTGCAATTACAGAGATCATACGTTTCCTGTAGTTCTTGACCAGGTTTGCACACACTGCAGCAGGGATTTTGGCCCACTCCTCCATACAGACCTTCTCCAGATCCTTCAGGTTTCGGGGCTGTTGCTGGGCAATACGGACTTTCAGCTCCCTCCAAAGATTTTCTATTGGGTTCAAAGAAAACCACTCCAGGACCTTGAGATGCTTCTTACGGAGCCACTCCTTAGTTGCCCTGGCTGTGTGTTTCGGGTCGTTGTCATGCTGGAAGACTCAGCCACGACCCATCTTCAATGGTCTTACTGAGGGAAGGAGGTTGTTGGCCAAGATCTTGCGATACATGGCCCCATCCATCCTCCCCTCAATACGGTGCAGTCTTCCTGTCCCCTTTGCAGAAAAGCATCCCCAAAGAATGATGTTTCCACCTCCATGCTTCACAGTTGGGATGGTGTTCTTGGGGTTGTACTCATCCTTCTTCTTCCTCCAAACACGGCGATTGGAGTTTAGACCAAAAAGCTCTATTTTTGTCTCATCAGACCACATGACCTTCTCCCATTCCTCCTCTGGATCATCCAGATGGACATTGGCAAACTTCAGACGGGCTTGGACATGCGCTGGCTTGAGCAGGGGGACCTTGCGTGCGCTGCAGGATTTTAATCCATGACGGCGTAGTGTGTTACTAATGGTTTTCTTTGAGACTGTGGTCCCAGCTCTCTTCAGGTCATTGACCAGGTCCTGCCGTGTAGTTCTGGGCTGATTCCTCACCTTCCTCATGAGGAAGGGACTGCGAGACTAGTTAGGATCGAGGGAAAGATGAACGGAACAAAGTAAAGCGAGATCCTTGACGAAAACCTGCTCCAGAGCACTCAGGACCTCAGACTGGGTCGAAGGTTCATCTTCCAACAGGACAACAACCCGAACACACAGCCAAGACAACGCAGGAGTGGCTTCGGGACTTGAACCCGATCGAACATCGCTGGAGAAACCTGAAAATAACTGTGCAGCAACGTTCTCCATCCAACCTGACAGAACTTGAGATGATCTACAGAGAAGAATGGAAGAAACTCCCCAAATAGAGGTGTGCCAATATTGTAGCATCATACCCAAGAAGACTCAAGGCTGTAATCGCTGCCAAATGTGGTTCAACAAAGTAACGTAACAAAATGTGGAAAAAGACAAGGGGTCTGAACTCTTTCTGAATGCACTGTATGTAGTAGATGTCATTGCGAAGTTGATTAGGAGCCAAGAACAGGGTGTCCAGGTCTATCAGCGCCATCTTGTCAGTCATCCGCTGAATGGCACACATATACAATCCATGTCTCAATTGTCTCAAGGCTTAAAAATCCTTCTTTAATAAATATTCTTCAGGATTGGTGGGTCCCCTGCGGGACGTTGAGCTAATGTAGGCAAATGCGATTAGCATGAGATTGTAAGTAACAAGAACATTTCCCAGGACATAGACATATCAGATATTGGCAGAAAGATACAATTCTTGTTCATCTAACTGCACTGTCCAATTTATAATAGCTATTACAGTGAAATAATACCATTCTATTGTTTGAGGAGAGTGCACAGTTTTGAACATGAAAAGTTATTAAGAAACCAATTAGGCACATTTAGGCAGTCTAGATACACATTTTTGAACAGAAAGGAAATGGTTCTTTGGATCAGTCTAAAACTTTGCACACACACTGCTGCCATCTAGTGGCCAAAATCTAAATTGCACCTGGGCTGGAGTAATACATGATGGCCTTTCTCTTGCATTTCAAAATGATGGTACAAAAAAATACAAAAGAACTGTTGGTTTTGTCTTTGTATTATCTTTTACCAGATCTATTGTGTTATAGTCTCCTACATTCCTTTCACATTTCCACACATTTCAAAGTGTTTCCTTTCAAATGGTACCAAGAATATGCATATCCTTGCTTCAGGGCCTGAGTTACAGGCAGTTAGATTTGGGTATGTCATTTTAGGCAAAAATTGAAAACCGGGTCCTCCCCTTCATCAACATTGATTGAAGTGGATTTAACAGGTGACATTAATAAGGGATAATATGGAAAGAGCAGGTGTTCCTAAAGTTTGGTACAGTAGTTGAACCTATATTTATACTCCGGACTCTGACATTGCTCGTTCTGATATTCTTATTTTTTATTTTTTTTTACTGTTTGGATTGTGTGTGTATTGTTCTGTATCGCTAGGTATTATTACTGCACTGTTGAAGCTAGAAACATAAGCATTTCACTGCACCTGCGATAACATCTGCAACCCTGTGTATCCGACCAATAAACATTGATTTGATTTGAATAAGATCGGATGGGGAGACCTAATCCTAGATCAGCACCAATACACTGATTCTAGATCAGCCCTGCTATACTGGTCCTAGATCGGGACTGCTACACTGATCCTAGAGCAGCACTGCTACACTGATCCTAGAGCAGCACTGCTACTCTGATCCTAGATCAGTACTTCTACTCTAATCCTAGATCAGGACTGCTACACTGATCCTAGATCAGCACCGCTACACTGATCCTAGATCAGCCCCGCTACACTGATCCTAGATCAGCCCCGCTATACTGATCATAGATCAGCCCTCCTACTCTTGATACACACTGTGATGGCCTTTCCAATGATATGAGCACACACTCCAGAGGATCTTCTCATTATGTGCCAACAGTATAAATGCACTTGTTTCTCTGGGCAAGTGGCTCCATATACAGTAGGAAAGAAACCCTTCATTGACAGTATGCTTATCCATCCATCCTCTTATCTCTGTGTCCCTCCCAGCTCCTCTCCAGTACAGCCACTGACACATCTTTCTCCTGTGTCTGCAGTACAGCCACTACTCTCCCCAAAGCCAGTGAGGTACGGGAATCATACCAATCTACTCTATCCCAGTGTCCTTATCAGTGTAAAGTCTGCTGCCCCCTTTCCTGTGTTCTATGGGTGCAGGCGAGAGCTCCTGTTGAACCCACTGGAGTTCCTCCCTCGAGGTGGTCCCTGCCCACCGGCCCTCACCCCTAGTGCACCGACTCTGGCTATACGGTCCCATTCTACTGTTATTGGTTTACAGGCCAGGTAAAGCTCAGTGCTGTGTGTGCGTGTGTGTGTGTGTGCGAGCAAGCGTGTAAAGGTTGCTAACCTGAGGTTTAGTGATCATAGTAGATGCATTCTATTTAGGATGTATTCTTGATTGATTTTAGTAATTGTAAATGTGGATCTGCATTCATCACTGAAATCATCAGTCCTAGCTGTTCCCTTCACCCTGTCGGTCCCACCTTCTTATGCCCTCCTACTGTCCCCCTGTCTTCCTGTCTTCCTGTCTTATACTGTCCTGTCCTGTCCTCTGCTCTCCTGTCCTGTCCGCTCCACTTCTGTCCTCTCCTCTCCTGTCCCCTCCTCTTCTGTCCTGTCTTACCTTATTATGTCTTCTTGTCCTGTCCTCTCCTTTCCTGTCTTTACTTATTATGTCTTCCTGTCCTGTCCTGTCCTCTGCTCTCCTGTCCTGTCCACTCCACTTCTGTCCTCTCCTCTCCTGTCCTCTCCTTTCCTGTCCTCTCCTCTTCTGTCCTGTCTTACCGTATTATGTCTTCCTGTCCTGTCCTCTCCTCTTCTGTCCTCTCCTTTCCTGTCTCACCGTATTATGTCTTCCTGTCCTGTCCTCTCCTCTTCTGTCCTCTCCTTTCCTGTCTTTACTTATTATGTCTTCCTGTCCTGTCCTCTCCTCTTTTGTCCTCTTCTGTCCTCCCCTCTCCCTCTTCTGTCCTCTTCTCTTCTGTCCTGTCCTGTCCTGTCCTCTCCTCTAATGTCCTCTCCTGTCTTGTCTTGTCTTATTATGTATCCCTGTCCTCTTCTCTCCTCTTTTGTCCTCTTCTGTCCTCCCCTCTCCCTCTTCTGTCCTCTTCTGTCCTGTCCTCTCCTGTCCTTTCCTCTCCTGTCCTCTCCTGTCCTGTCCTGTCAACCCCTTGTGCTTCCATGACTACCTCGTTAAAAGAACCCCACACAGGTCACTTGAGGGGACGGTCTCTCAGTCCCTATTGGATGCCTTGCTCATTACGCCTATCACCACCCTCCCGCCCCTCCGCTTGAGGAAGAAGAAGCGTCGGAGTGTTAGTGCCTTACACCTGCCCAACAACAAGAGGTAGAGGGTGACATCATCGTGTGATGTAATGTATGGCGATCACTCACTCTACCTTGTAGACTGAAGACCTGTTGACATGAACCGTTAACGATGACTGATTACTTATGTCACAATTTCCCCATGGCGGCATGTTATAGTGTGGGTCACTAACTAACAACCGTATCTAACAAAAAAAAAAAAAAACATAACAAAAGGCAGCTAGAGAGAACTTAGCCCCTGTTCTTTCCCTCGATTCCATATCGACCTTGTTAGATCAGAAGAGAATGAATAGATATTAGCAATATGGTGGAAATTCCATCCAGCCTTTAAGAAGAGGTCTAGTCTAGTTCAAATTAAAGATAACATCAAGCACCATATCACCCTTTTTGAAAACCTTTCAGACCTACAGGAGCGCCTACAGAGGAGGGGCTAAGGGTTCATTTGGAATTGATTGAGAGTCTTCGGCTATTCCCAAATGGCACCCTATTCCCTATTTAGTATACTATTTAAAGTGTACTGAGCAGTGCACCCTTGCATAGTGCACTACTTTAAATAGTGTACTAAATAGGGATTAGGGTGCCATTTGGGAATAGCCAACTTTGTGTCAACAAAGAGCCGTCTATGGGAGTTGAACTTTAAAGCCACCGCCTCTGAAATGTAGCTAGCTAGCTGCTTGACAACAGCCGAGTTCCCTCAGCACGCTGAAAATGGCAACAGCCGTGTTGTGTCCCTGAGAAAACCTAGCGGACAAGCTATGATCCCGCCGAAACAATTTGGCATGAGTTCAAACGTGACAGTAGGCATACTGAAGTGTTTAGAACAAGTGTGGCAGTATGTGAGATCTGACATTTGTCCAGGAAATAGCCACGCTCATACAAGTCCATCTGTGTGTGTGTGTATATACTGCTTGTGTGTGGGTATACTGTATGTGTGTGTGTGCATGTGTTTGTGGTTTGTGGGTTTATTTCCATATATTGTATATGTGCGTGTGTGTGTATATGTGCGGGGGGTATACTGTGCGCGCACGCGCGTGTGTGTGTGTGTGTATGTGTGTGTGTGTGTGTGCGTGTGTGTGTGTGTCGATGTGTGTGTGTGTGTGTGTGTGTGTGTGTGTGTGTGTGTGTGTGTGTGTGTGTCGATGTGTGTGTGTGTGTGTGTGTGTGTGTGTGTGTGTGTGTGTCGATGTGTGTGTGTGTGTGTGTGAAGCAGTTGGACATCTGACAGCTTTGTTATTAGAATGACAGTCCTGTGTAGTAATAACCATCATTTAACCCACTGTAGGTAACCATGGTGAATAACCATAATTTAACCTACTAGATAACCATGGTGAATAACCATCATTTAACCTACTAGATAACCATGGTGAATAACCATCATTTAACCTACTAGATAACCATGGTGAATAACCATCATTTAACCCACTAGATAACCATGGTGAATAACCATCATTTAACCTACTAGATAACCATGGTGAATAACCATCATTTAACCCACTGTAGGTAACCATGGTGAATAACCATCATTTAACCTACTAGATAACCATGGTGAATAACCATCATTTAACCCACTAGATAACCATGGTGAATAACCATCATTTAACCCACTAGATAACCATGGTGAATAACCATCATTTAACCTACTAGATAACCATGGTGAATAACCATCATTTAACCCACTAGATAACCATGGGGAATAACCATCATTTAACCTACTAGATAACCATGGTGAATAACCATCATTTAACCTACTAGATAACCATGGTGAATAACCATCATTTAACCCACTGTAGGTAACCATGGTGAATAACCATCATTTAACCTACTAGATAACCATGGTGAATAACCATCATTTAACCCACTGTAGGTAACCATGGTGAATAACCATCATTTAACCTACTAGATAACCATGGTGAATAACCATCATTTAACCCACTAGATAACCATGGTGAATAACCATCATTTAACCCACTAGATAACCATGGTGAATAACCATCATTTAACCCACTAGATAACCATGGTGAATAACCATCATTTAACCCACTGTAGGTAACCATGGTGAATAACCATCATTTAACCTATTAGATAACCATGGTGAATAACCATCATTTAACCCACTGTGGTAACCATGGTGAATAACCATCATTTAACCTACTAGATAACCATGGTGAATAACCATCATTTAACCCACTGTAGGTAACCATGGTGAATAACCATCATTTAACCCACTAGATAACCATGGTGAATAACCATCATTTAACCCACTAGATAACCATGGTGAATAACCATCATTTAACCTACTAGATAACCATGGTGAATAACCATCATTTAACCTACTAGATAACCATGGTGAATAACCATCATTTAACCCACTGTAGGTAACCATGGTGAATAACCATCATTTAACCCACTGTAGGTAACCATGGTGAATAACCATCATTTAACCTACTAGATAACCATGGTGAATAACCATCATTTAACCCACTGTAGGTAACCATGGTGAATAACCATCATTTAACCTACTAGATAACCATGGTGAATAACCATCATTTAACTCACTGTAGGTAACCATGGTGAATAACCATAATTTAACAAACTGTAGGTAACCATGGTGAAAAACAATAATTTAACCCACTGTGGTAACCATGGGGAGTAACCATCATTTAACCTACTAGATAACCATGGTGAATAACCATCATTTTACCCACTGTAGGTAACCATGGTGAAAAACGATAATTTAACCCACTGTGGTAACCATGGGGAGGAACCATCATTTAACCTACTAGATAACCATGGTGAATAACCATCATTTAACCCACTGTGGTAACCATGGTGAATAACCATCATTTAACCCACTGTGGTAAACATGGTGAATAACCATCATTTAACCCACTAGATAACCATGGTGAATAACCATCATTTAACCCACTGTGGTAACCATGGTGAATAACCATCATTTAACTTACGAGATAACCATGGTGAATAACCATCATTTAACCCACTGTGGTAACCATGGTGAATAACCATCATTTAACCCACTGTGGTGTGCATCCTATTCTGTCATCCCTGTTTCACCCCTCATCTTCCTTTTAATTCCTCTCTTTCATTCCTCATCCTCCCTTCTTTCTCTGTCCAAGAGTCTCCTGGCACCAATCAGTCACTGATCTGGGTGACCCCAACCTCTCCTCTCCTGTCAATGCTGTCTATATCTTTAGGTAAACATGGAATTTAATTTTGTATGAAAATAACAAAGTTAGTGTGTGTACGCGCTAGTATGCATGCGTTACAGTATTTTCTCTGTGAATCCTCTCCTTAGTGTATCTACACAGAAGTGCACCTCAGACATAATTTGAACAATGAGGGAGACATTGTGTGGTTCAGGCCGAGGATGCAAAAAGGTCCATGCACTACAGTACTTCCGGGGTGAAGTTTTCCCCTTAGGTACAGATCTAGAATCAGAGATGATTGTGGACTATATTTCGCATGGGTTCTCAGATACCTCAAAAAGTTATACAGCTGCACCATCGAGAGCATCCTGACTGGTTGCATCACTGCCTGGTATGGCAACTGCTCGGCCTCCGACCGCAAGGCACTACAGAGGGTAGTGCGAACAGCCCAGTACATCACTGGGCCAAGCTTCCTGCCATCCAGGACCTCTATACCAGGTGGTGTCAGAAGAAGGCCCTAAAAATTGTCAAATACTCCAGCCACCCTAGTCATAGACTGTTCTCTCTGATACCGCACGGCAAGCGGTACCGGAGCGCCAAGTCTAGGTCCAAAAGAGTTCTTAGCTTCTACCCCCAAGGCGTAAGACTCCTGATCAGCTAATCAAATGGCTACCCAGACTGTTTGCATTGCCCTCTGCCCACTTTTACGCTTCTGCTACTCTCTGTTTATTATCTATGCATTGTCACTTTACCCTTACCTACATGTACATATTACCTCAATTACCTCAACTAACTAGTGCCCCCGCACATTGACTCTGTACCAGTACCCCCTCTATATAGCCTCCACATTGACTCTGTACCGGTACCCCCTCTATATAGCCTCCACATTGACTCTGTACCGGTACCCCCTCTATATAGCCTCCACATTGACTCTGTACCGGTACCCCCTCTATATAGCCACCACATTGACTCTGTACCGGTACCGCCTCTATATAGCCTCCACATTGACTCTGTACCGGTACCCCCTCTATATAGCCTCCACATTGACTCTGTACCAGTACCCCCTCTATATAGCCTCCACATTGACTCTGTACCGGTACCCCCTCTATATAGCCTCCACATTGACTCTGTACCAGTACCCCCTCTATATAGCCTCCACATTGACTCTGTACCGGTACCCCCTCTATATAGCCTCCACATTGACTCTGTACCGGTACCCCCTCTGTATAGCCTCCACATTGACTCTGTACCGGTACCCCCTCTATATAGCCTCCACATTGACTCTGTACCGGTACCCCCTCTATATAGCCTCCACATTGACTCTGTACCGGTACCCCCTCTATATAGCCTCCACATTGACTCTGTACCGGTACCCCCTCTATATAGCCTCCACATTGACTCTGTACCGGTACCGCCCCTATATAGCCTCCACATTGACTCTGTACCGGTACCCCCTCTATATAGCCTCCACATTGACTCTGTACCGGTACCCCCTCTATATAGCCTCCGCATTGACTCTGTACCGGTACCGCCTCTGTATAGCCTCCACATTGACTCTGTACCGGTGCCCCCTCTATATAGCCTCCACATTGACTCTGTACCGGTACCGACTCTATATAGCCTCCACATTGACTCTGTACCGGTACCCCCTCTATATAGCCTCCACATTGGCTCTGTACCGGTACCCCCTCTATATAGCCTCCACATTGACTCTGTACCGGTACCGCCTCTATATAGCCTCCACATTGACTCTGTACCGGTACCCCCTCTATATAGCCTCCACATTGACTCTGTACCGGTACCCCCTCTATATAGCCTCCACATTGACTCTGTACCGGTACCCCCTCTATATAGCCTCCACATTGACTCTGTACCGGTACCCCCTCTATATAGCCTCCACATTGACTCTGTACCGGTACCCCCTCTATATAGCCTCCACATTGACTCTGTACCGGTACCCCCTCTATATAGCCTCCACATTGACTCTGTACCGGTACCCCCTCTATATAGCCTCCACATTGACTCTGTACCGGTACCGCCCCTATATAGCCTCCACATTGACTCTGTACCGCTACCCCCTCTATATAGCCTCCACATTGACTCTGTACCGGTACCCCCTCTGTATAGCCTCCACATTGACTCTGTACCGGTACCCCCTCTATATAGCCTCCACATTGACTCTGTACCGGTACCCCCTCTATATAGCCTCCACATTGACTCTGTACCGGTACCCCCTCTATATAGCCTCCACATTGACTCTGTACCGGTACCCCCTCTATATAGCCTCCACATTGACTCTGTACCGGTACCGCCCCTATATAGCCTCCACATTGACTCTGTACCGGTACCCCCTCTATATAGCCTCCACATTGACTCTGTACCGGTACCCCCTCTATATAGCCTCCACATTGACTCTGTACCGGTACCGCCTCTATATAGCCTCCACATTGACTCTGTACCGGTACCCCCTCTATATAGCCTCCACATTGACTCTGTACCGGTACCGCCTCTATATAGCCTCCACATTGACTCTGTACCGGTACCCCCTCTATATAGCCTCCACATTGGCTCTGTACCGGTACCCCCTCTATATAGCCTCCACATTGACTCTGTACCGGTACCGCCTCTATATAGCCTCCACATTGACTCTGTACCGGTACCCCCTCTATATAGCCTCCACATTGACTCTGTACCGGTACCCCCTCTATATAGCCTCCACATTGACTCTGTACCGGTACCCCCTCTATATAGCCTCCACATTGACTCTGTACCGGTACCCCCTCTATATAGCCTCCACATTGACTCTGTACCGGTACCGCCTCTATATAGCCTCCACATTGACTCTGTACCGGTACCCCCTCTATATAGCCTCGCTACTGTTATTTTACTTCTGCTATTTAATTATTTGCTACTGTAATTAAAAAACATTTACTTAACACTTATATTTTCTTAAAACGTCATTGTTTCTTAAGGGCTTGTAAGTAAGGATTTCACTGTAAGGTCTACTACACCTGTTGTATTCGGCGCATGTGACAAATAAAATTTGATTTGATTTGATGTTGATCTTCCCCCCAATCCTAACCTTAACCATTAGTGGGGGAAATGCTGATCTGACCCCAGATCAGCGTCTAGGGGAAACTTCACACTATACATTACAGTTCAGCTGTGCAGGGATCATTCCATGGTGGAGCTGGCTTCAGCGTTTCAATGAGGTGTGTCAGTACAGAGCCAGGGCAGCTGGTAACATACAGTAGCAGCTCCTTTGGTGTGATGCCAGCTCCATACACAAGTGCTGGGTCACCGTGGACAACCAACCTCCTCATCTCCGTAACCAAGGCGGCCGCTGTTGCCATAACACTCAGCTCCTCGGGGAGCCATAAGCAGACATGGTGGAGACAGACTAGAGATCCAGATTCAGCAACTTCAGCAGTTGGCATGGCACCACTGTACATCATGGCTGTAGTATTCAATGGGTCTTTTTTTGGGCCCACCCGAGTATCTGAGTTCCTCACACACAGCGACCCGTCATAGACGACTCATTTAAATGGTCATCAGGCAGAGTAGAGGCCTGCACAAGACATTAGGAGGTAAGAGATGTGTCTGCCCTCCGTCAGCACTCTGGTGTTCTTGGATGTGTCTTGACATGAAGTGGGAAACTCGTCTACTTCCGAGTGAACAAAATGTAGTATACTACAGTTATGGGCACTAAAACGTTTGTTTTTTCTGGTGACCAATTAACACTGAAAAACACCAGATAGAATTATGATGTTGGTGCTACTAGTAGGGTGAAGTTACCCCTAGATGCTGATCTTGGGTCAGTTTAACATTTTCCCCACGAATGCTTAATGTAAGGATTGGCAGAGAGGGAAACTGATCCTAGAGCTGTACATAGTGGAAACGTGATGTGTGTGAGCTGGTATGACTATTGTAGTACACGGCGAAGGACAGCTGTGACACACTGGTCTGGATACAAGTCTGTTGTTCTTGCAGTATTCACACAGAAGTTGGCCTGAGCCTCGGTTGCTTCTCTCCAACCTTTCTTTCTTCTCCCCGAGGGCTTAATACCTTTCGTTGTTTGTATTTGAAAATCCAACAGTTGTATTGGAAGAGGGTGACGGTCGGGGGCTTTGTGTGCCTGTGGGTGTTTGAGAGAGAAGCAGTAGAAGAATCAGTAAAAAACACAGCCCCTCTTCATTAGCGACGCATCTTACCTACAACAACATGGAGCCTTTCCAGACTCTGAAGTCAGGAGGACTTGGAGCTAGGTGTCAGACAGACTGGTATGACTAACCCTCTCTTTCATGTTTCCAAGCAGTGAGGAGGTGGAGGAGCCAGACACCAGTTCTCACATGTTGTCTGCAGTCAAGACCATGACCAAAGGACCTGCTGGCAGCCCCAGCAACTCCATCACCTTTACCACCACTCAGGGTAAACTGTGTGAGTGGGTGGGTGTGTATACTGTGTGAGTGGGTGTGTGTGTATACTGTGTGAGTGGGTGTGTGTGTGTAAACTGAGTGAGTGTGTGTATACTGTGTGTGTGTATACTGTGTGTGTGTGTATACTGCGTGTGTGTGTGTGTGTGTGTGTGTGTGTGTGTGTGTGTGTGTGTGTGTGTGTGTGTGTGTGTGTGTGTGTAAACTGGGTGAGTGTGTGTGTGTGTATACTGTGTGAGTGGGTGTGTGTGTATACTGTGTGAGTGGGTGTGTGTGTGTAAACTGAGTGAGTGTGTGTATACTGTGTGTGTGTGTGTATACTGTGTGTGTGTGTGTGTGTGTGTGTGTGTGTGTGTGTGTGTGTGTGTGTGTGTGTGTGTGTAAGCTGAGTGAGTGGGTGTGTGGGTGTAAACTGAGTGAGTGGGCATGTGTGTGTAAAGTGAGTGGGTGGGTGTGTGTGTGTGGGTGTGTGTGTGTGTGTAAACTGAGTGAGTGTGTGTTTGTATGTTTAAGCTGTGTGAGTGGGTGTGTGTGTGGGTGTATGTAAACTGAGTGAGTGTGTGTTTGTGTGTGTAAGCTGTGTGAGTGGGTGTGTGTGTGTGTGTAAACTGTGTGAGTGGGAGTGTGTGGTGTGTAAACTGTGTAAGTAGGCGTGTGTGTGTAAACTGAGTGAGTGGGTGTGTGTGTGTAAACTGAGTGAGTGGGTGTGTGTGTGTGTAAACTGTGTGAGTGGGTGTGTGTGGTGTGTAAACTGTGTAAGTAGGTGTGTGTGTGTAAACTGAGTGAGTGGGTGTGTGTGTGTAAACTGAGTGAGTGGATGCGTGTGTGTAAACTGAGTGAGTGGGTGTGTGTGTGTGTAAACTGAGTGAGTGGGAGTGTACTATTTGTGGACACACTTTTAAATGAGTGGATTCTGCTATTTCAGTAACACCCGTTGCTGAGAGGTTTATAAAATCAAGCACACAGCCATGCAATCTCCATAGACAAACATAGTAGAATGGCCTTACTGAAGAGCTCAGTGACTTTCAACATGGCACCATCATAGGATTCCACCTTTCCAACAAGTTAGTTCATCACATTTCTGCCCTGCTAGAGCAGAATCGTCTGTCCTTGTTTCAACACTCACTACCGAGTTCCAAACTACCGCATTCCAAACTACCGCGTTCCAAACTACCGCGTTCCAAACTACCGCATTCCAAACTACCGCGTTCCAAACTGGCTCTGGAAGGAACGTCAGCTCAAGAACGGTTCGTCCGGAGTTTCATGAAATGGGTTTCCATGGCCGAGCAGCCGCACACAAGCATAAGATCACTATGCGCAATGCCAAGCGTCGGCTGGAGTGGTGTTAAGCTCGTCGCTATTGAACTCTGAAGCAGTGGAAACGCGTTCTCTAGAGTGATAGATCACTCATCTGTGTTTGGTGAATGCCAGAAGAACGCTACCTGCCCCAATGCATAGTACCAACTGTAAAGTTGACCAAATAATGGTCAGGGGCTGTTTTTCATGGTTTCGGCTAGGCCCCTTAGTTCCAGTGAAGGGAAATCTTAACACTACAGCGTACAATGACATTCTAGATGATTCTGTGCTTTCAACTTTGTAGAAACAGTTTGAGGAAGGCCCTTTCCTGTTTCAGCATGTAAATGCCCCCATGCCCAAAGTGTGGTCCATACAGAAATTGTTTGTCGAGATCGGTGTTGGAAGAACTTGATTGCCATGCACAGAGCCCTGACCCCATCGAATACCTTTGGGATGAATTGGAACACCGACTGTGAGCCAGGCCTAATCGCCCAACATCAGTACTCGACCTCACTAATGCTCTTGTGGCTGAATGGAAGCAAGTACCCGCAGAAATTTTAGTGGAAAGCCTTCCCAGAAGAGTGGAGGCTGTTATAGCAGCAATGTTCCAACATCTAGTGGAAAGCCTTCCCAGAAGAGTAGAGGCTGTTATAGCAGCAAAGGAGGGACCAACTCCATATCAATGCCCATGATTTTGGAATGAGATGTTCGACGAGCAGGTGTCCACATACTTTTGGTCATGTAGTGTATGTTACTATGGAGGTATACTGTTTAGAGTAATTTCTCACATGCCAACCTGAAAGCACTGTAGCTTTAAAAAATTTTTTTATTTAACTTGGCAAGTCAGTTAAGAACAAATTCTTATTTATAATGACGGCCTACCCTGGCCAAACTCAGACGACTCTGGGCCGCCCTATGTGACTCCCACAGCCTGGAAGCAAACCAGGGTCTGTAGTGACGCCTCTAGCACTGAGACCCAGTGCCTTAGACGCTGAGCCACTCGGGAGCTACGGTACTCTATGTCACATCAAAAAGACATGGTATAATTCTGCTGTACCTGCCTATGTGGTGAAGAGGTCAATGGAATCCAGACGATGTGGAACAGAAGAAGGGCACACATTCAACAAATCTGATCTAACAAAGTGTATATTTGTCAAATCAGTCATGATTGATGTATTGTAACAGACCCACAATGTGGTTACTAAGGTCAGATATGGATATATTTGGTTGTTTTTGCTGCATAACATTTAGAAGTTGTCCCTTTTCACGTTTAGAAGAAGTGACTGCTAAATGCTAACTTCTGTTAGTATAAGGTGATAGCATAGCTAGCATACAGGAAATCGGTGGTGGTAGTCAAAGTTGTTTTAAAATGCAGTTGATTGGTTAAGATGGCATGAACATGTATTGGGGTTGACCTCCATACAAACATTACACTCCGATTTTTTACTCAACATAGTGTGGAATACACATACACTGAGTGTACAAAACATTAAGAACACCTGCTCTGTCCATCACATAGACTGACCAGTTGAATCAGGCAAGAAAGCCACTTCAATCAGTGCAGATGAAGGGGGAGGAGACAGGTGAAAGAATGATTTTTCAACCTTGAAACAATTGAAACATGGATTGAATATGTGTGCCATTCAAAGGGTGAATGGGCAAGACAAAATATTTAGGTGCCTTTGAATGGGGTATGGTAGTACGTGCCAGGCGCACCGGTTTGAGTGAGTCAAGAACTGCAACGCTGCTGGGTTTTTCACGCTCAACAGTTTCCCGTGTGTATCAAGAATGGTCCTCCACCCAAAGGACATCCAGCCAATTTACTGTGGGATGCTTTCGACACCTTATAGAGTCCATGCCCCGACGAATTGAGGCTATTCTGAGGGCGAAAGGGGGTGCAAGTCAATATTAGGAAGGTGTTCCTATTTTTTTGTATACTCAGTGTATATGTTATGGTAAATGTGTAAGAACTGTGACTCACAGGAGGTTGGTGGCACTTCAATTTGGAAGGACGGGCATGTGGTAATGACTGGAGCGGAATAAGCGGAAAGGTATTAACAACATCAAACACGTGGTTTCCGTGCTTTCAATGTGTTTGATTCTATTCCATTTGCTCCATTCCAGCCATTATTATGAGCCGTCCTCTCCTCAGCAGCCTCCCCTGCTTTGGATCTATAGATTTCTTGAGAAATGAATGGAATTATTGTTTTTACACATCTACTGCGACATACAGTACCAGTCAAAAGTTTGGACACACCTACTCATTAATGACGATTTTGGAGGGTACTACGGTGTTAAATGCTAAGCTTTATTCGATGAACAGCATTCTTACATAGGTATTCCTCTTGTCCAAATGGGTTAGGGCAGAGTGCAGTGTGATTGCAATTGTGTCTGTGGACCTATTGGGGCGGTAAGCAAATTGGAGTGGGTCTAGGGTGTCAGGTAGGGTGAAGGTGATATGATCCTTGACTAGTCTCTCAAAGCACTTCATGATGACGGAAGTGAGTGCTACGGGGCGATAGTCATTTAGCTCAGTTACCTTAGCTTTCTTGGGAACAGGAACCATGTTGGCCCTCTTGAAGCATGTGGGAACAGCAGAATGGGATAGGGATTGATTGAATATGTCCGTAAGCTCACCAGCCAGCTGGTCTAAGCATGCTCTGAGGACGAGGCTAGGGATGCCGTCTGGGCCGGCAGGCTAGCCAGGATTAACATGTTTAAATGTTTTACCCACGTTGGCTGCGGTGAAGGAGAACCCGCAGGTTTTGGTAGCGGGCCGTGTCAGTGGCACTGTATTGTCCTCAAAGCGAGCAAAGAAGTTGTTTAGTTTGTCTGGGAGCAAGACGTCGGTGTCCGCGACGGGGCTGGTTTTCTTTTTGTAATCCGTGATTGACTGTAGACCCTGCCACATACGTCTTGTGTCTGAGCCGTTGAATTGCGACTCTACTTTGTCTCTATACTGACGCTTAGCTTGTTTGATTGCCTTGCAGAGGGAATAGCTACACAGTTTGTATTCGGTCATGTTTCCAGTCGCCTTGTCATGATTAAAAGCAGTGGTTCGCGCTTTCAGTTTTGCACGAATGCTGCCATCAATCCTCGGTTTCTCGTTGGGGAAGGTTTTAACAGTCACTGTGGGTACAACATCACTGATGCACTTGCTAATAAACTTACTCACCGAATCAGTGTATACATCAATGTTGTTGTCTGAGGCTATCTTGAACATATCCCAGTTCACGTGATTGAAGCAATCTTGAAGTGTGGAATCAGATTGGTCGGACCAGTGTTGAACAGACCTGAGCACGGGCATTTCCTGTTTTAGTTAGTTTTAGTTTCTGTCTATAGGCTCGGAGCAACAAAATGGAGTCGTGGTCAGATTTGCCGAAAGGAGTGTTAGCGAGGGCTTTGTATGCTTCATGGATGGCAGAGTAGCAATGATCCAGAATGCTGCCAGCCCGGGTTGAGCATTCAATATGCTGATAAAATTTAGGGATCCTTGTTTTCAGATTAGCTTTGTTAAAAGCCCCAGCTACAATAAATGCAGCCTCAGGATATGTGGTTTCGAGTTTTCATGGAGTCCAATGAAGTCTTTTCAGGGCCATCGAGGTGTCTGCTTGGGGGGAAATACACGGCTGTGAATATAGAGCGGTCTCTTGGTAGGTAATGCGGTCGGCATTTGATTGTAAGGAATTCTAGGTCAGCTGAACAAAAGGACTTGAGTTCCTGTATGTTGTTATGATCACACCACGACTCGTTAATCACAATGCATGCACCCCCGCCCTTCTTCTTACCAGAGAGATGTTTGTTTCTGTCGGCGCGATGCGTGAAGAAACCGGGTGGCTGTACCGACTCTGATAACGTATCCAGAGTGAGCCATGTTTCCGTGAAACAGAGAATGTTACAATCTCTGATGTCTCTCTGGAAGGCAACCCTTGCTCGAATTTTGTCTACCTTGTTGTCAAGAGACTGGACATTGGCGAGTAGTACACTCGGGAGTGGTAAGTGATGTGCCCGTCTACGGGGCCTGACCAGAAGACCCTTCCGTCTGCCCCTTCTGCAGCGCCGTTGTTTTGGTTCGCCTACTGGGATCCAATCCATTGTCCTGGGTGGTGGTCCAAACAGAGGATCCGCTTCAGAAAAGTCATATTCCTGGTCATAATGTTGGTAAGTTGACGTTGCTCTTATATCCAATAGTTCCTCTCGGCTGTATGTAATAAGACTTAAGATTTCCTGGGGTAACAGCGTAAGAAATAAGAAATAAATAAACAAAATACTGCATAGTTTCTTAAGAATGCGAAGCGAGACGACCATCTCTGACGGCGCCATGTTGAAGACGGAGACACTGGTGGTGACACTGTCTGTGATTTATTTAGAATTCAAGGCACACTTAACCAGCATGGCTAACACAGAATTCTGCAGCGATATACCATCCCATCTGGTTTGCGCTTAGTGGGACTATCATTTGTTTTTCAACAGGACAATGACCCAACACACCTCCAGGCTGTGTAAGGGATATTTGACCAAGAAGGAGAGTGATGGAGTGCTGCATCAGATAACCTGGCCTCCACAATCACCCGACCTCAACCCAATTGAGATGGTTTGGGATGAGTTGGACCGCAGAGTGAAGGAAAAGCAGCCAACAAGTGCTCAGTATATGTGGGAACTCCTTCAAGACTTTTGGAAAAGCATTCCAGGTGAAGCTGGTTGAGAGAATGCCAAGAATGCGCAAAGCCGTCATTGAGGCAAAGGGTGGCTACTTTGAAGAATCTAAAATCTAAAATATATTTTACATTTTTTAAACACTTTTTTGGTTACTACATTATTCCATATGTGTTATTTCATAGTTTTGATGTCTTCACTATTATTCTACATTGTACAAAATAGAAAAAATAAATATAAACCCTGGAATGAGTAGGTGTGTCCAATCTTTTGACTGGTGCTGTATATATATTGCTGTATATATATTTTTGTATCTTTAATATACATAGAGTAAAGCATCCACTTCCAACAGTGGATGCCTGTATGTACGAATGTATATATTTGTTTTCAGAACAAGGTGCATGAAGCTCCTCTCGTAGTGGAATTATTGGCATGCACATTAAACTGAAAATAGTTTAAAAATAAACTCACGATTAGGACATAAATTGAATTAAATCTGGTGTGTTAGATATTTTGATTGACTCATATAGTTTTATCCTTTTACAGAAATGTTTGGTTTGAAATCTTATAGTGTGTAATGGTGATTTACTGAGGCTGAAGTGAATTCTGTTGCGGTCTGTTAGTGAGAAAAGAGTGTTATTTTCCATGGGCTAAGCGTGACATATTTTTCCATTAATCCCATTAAAGCCAGGCTTGCTGGCCGCTTTGCCTTTTCTCCTCTGTTGAAGATGTATACCCTCCACTCCATAAGAAAAAAATATATTTTCTGAGGGAGCTGTGAATAAAGGTTAGAGCACCAGACCAACTCTATCCCCAGCCCCAGACCAACTCTATCCCCAGCCCCAGACCAACTCTATCCCCAGCCCCAGACCAACCCTATCCCCAGACCAACTCTATCCCCAGCCCCAGACCAAGTCTATCCCCAGCCCCAGACCAACCCTATCCCCAGACCCAGACCAACCCTATCCCCAGACCAACTCTATCCCCAGCCCCAGACCAAGTATATCCCCAGCCCCAGACCAACCCTATCCTCAGACCAACCCTATCCCCAGACCAACTCTATCCCCAGCCCCAGCCCAACTCTATCCCCAGCCCCAGACCAACTCTATCCCCAGCCCCAGACCAACTCTATCCCCAGCCCCAGACCAACCCTATCCCCAGACCAACTCTATCCCCAGACCAGCTCTATCCCCAGTCCAACCCTATCCCCAGACCAACTCTATCCCAGACCAACCCTATCCCCAGCCCCAGACCAACTCTATCCCCAGCCCCAGACCAACTCTATCCCCAGCCCCAGACCAACCCTATCCCCAGACCAACTCCATCCCCAGACCAGCTCTATCCCCAGTCCAACCCTATCCCCCGCCCAACTCTATCCCCAGACCAACTCTATCCCCAGACCAACTCTATCCCCAGTCCAACCCTATCCCCAGACCAACCCTATCCCCAGTCCAACTCTATCCCCAGCCCCAGTCCCAGACCCAACCCAACCCTATCCCAAGCCCCAGTCCAACTCTATCCCCAGCCCCAGACCCAGACCAACTCTATCCCCAGCCCCAGACCAACTCTATCCCCAGCCCCAGCCCAACTCTATCCCCAGCCCCAGCCCAACTCTATCCCCAGCCCCGGCCCAACTCTATCCCCAGCCCCAGCCCAACTCTATCCCCAGCCCCAGCCCAACTCTATCCCCAGCCCCAGACCAACTCTATCCCCAGTCCCAGCCCAACTCTATCCCCAGTCCCAGCCCCAGACCAACTCTATCCCCAGTCCCAGCCCCAGTCCAACTCTATCCCCAGCCCAACTCTATCCCCAGCCCAACTCTATCCCCAGCCCCAGTCCAAATCTATCCCCATCCCCAGACCCAGACTAACCCTATCCCCAGTCCAACTCTATCCCAAGCCCCAGTCCAACTCTATCCCCAGACCCAGACCAACCCTATCCCCAGCCCCAGACCCAGACCAACTCTATCCCCAGCCCAACTCTATCCCCAGCCCCAGTCCAACCCTATCCCCAGCCCCAGCCCAACTCTAGCCCCAGCCCCAGCCCAACTCTATCCCCAGCCCCAGTCCAACTCTATCCCCAGTCCCAGCCCAACTCTATCCCCAGTCCCAGCCCCAGACCAACTCTATCCCCAGCCCAACTCTATCCCTAGCCCCAGCCCAACTCTATCCCCAGCCCAACTCTATCCCCAGCCCCAGTCCAAATCTATCCCCAGCCCCAGACCAACCCTATCCCCAGCCTAACTCTATCCCCAGCCCCAGTCCAACTCTATCCCCAGAACCAGACCAACCCTATCCCCAGCCCCAGACCCAGACCAACTCTATCCCCAGCCCAACTCTATCCCCAGCCCCAGCCCAACTCAATCCCCAGCCCCAGACCAACTCTATCCCCAGCCCCAGACCAACTCTATCCCCAGTCCCAGCCCAACTCTATCCCCAGTCCCAGCCCCAGACCAACTCTATCCCCAGCCCAACTCTATCCCTAGCCCCAGCCCAACTCTATCCCCAGCCCAACTCTATCCCCAGCCCCAGTCCAACTCTATCCCCAGACCCAGACCAACCCTATCCCCAGCCCCAGTCCAACTCTATCCCCAGCCCCAGCCCAACTCTATCCTCAGCCCAACTCTATCCCCAGACCCAGACCAACTCTATCCCCAGTCCAACTCTATCCCCAGCCCCAGCCCAACTCTATCCCCAGACCCAGACCAACTCTGTCCCCAGCCCAACTCTATCCCCAGTCCCAGCCCAACTCTACCCCCAGACCCAGACCAACTCTATCCCCAGCCCAACTCTATTCCCAGCCCCAGACCAACTCTATCCTCAGCCCCAGCCCAACACTATCCCCAGACCCAGACCAACTCTATCCTCAGCCCCAGTCTATCCTCAGCCCCACTCTAGCCTCAGCCCCAGTCTATCCCCAGCCCAAGGTTTTACATGAACACTATGCTGCTTCGGACCTGTGCCAATAAAGGCCTAGTTCACACAGTAATCCAGCAAGCACTGTGCCACTAGAGTTGTCTAGTCCTGAAGAACTACTGACTTACAGGCTCTCTCTTTCACTAATGTGTTTTGACATGACAAAGAAGGTCACTGTTGTCCGACTTGCACGTATGGCCCGTGACTTTGATCGATTGCTGCTGTGACGTTCATTTCAATACCCCTGATTAGTCTGCCTGTTGCGATGTCTGCAAGGTCTGACCGCTTTCGATCGACCTCCGATCCCAGCTGCATTTGCAACACTGTTCCATTTCTGGAGCCCCAAAGTGGGATCAAAGGGGAGCTTGTTAGGCCAGGTGTTCCAGCGAGCTGTTGGAATGTCTTGCTGCTTGAAACAATTGATTCTGTGTTTTGCTCACTGGTGCTGTTGGTTTACCTCCATGATCCGGCCAGCTGCCTAGACCAGGTCACTTGGTCACAGAGGTCAGCTCAGAGGTCAACTCAGAGAATAACACAAAACAAAAAGACACCTGGAACACAAAGACCTAGAAGTGCAGGGATGCATGCGTGTGCGCATACTCATCCACACACTCACACACTTCCTCCCCCAAGTCTCCCAACATGTTTATGTTCATGATTCATCATTCATCATGTCTGAACTCTATCTGAGCTGTGTCTGAACTCTGTGTAGATTGTGTTGAAATGAATGAGTGCGTATACTTACCACCCGCTTGTCATTCTGTAGGTTCAGGTTTCCCTAAACCAGGCCTTCAGACATGTTTTGGGGTGAGGGGGAACGGCACCACCAATGTTCTCCCTAAGGGCCCTGTCCCAGAGAGGCCGGCCCCCCAGCCCCATCCCAAAGACCAGGACACTCTGGTGCAGATGGCCGAACACATTCCTGCAGGGACACGCACACCCATGTGTGGCCACTGCAACATGGACATCAGGTGAGAGAGAGAGGAGAGAGAGAGGGGGAGAGAGAGAAACATGGAGAGAAAGAGAGCGAGAGAGAGAGAAAGAGAGCGAGAGAGAGTGAGAGGGGGGAGAGAGAAACATGGAGAGAAAGAGAGAGAGAAAGAGAGCGAGAGAAAGAGAGCGAGAGAAAAGAGAGAAAGAGAGAGAGAAGTGAGAGAGAGAGAGAAAGAGAGCGAGAGAGAGAGAGTGTTAGAGATGGGGAATATGGACAAAAGTCTGTATCACAATTGACCAGTTACTTATTTATACTAATCTTAAAACTATTACTACTTATTTTAATGTTGTGGCTATCAGTTGTTCTGTTAGCAATAGCCTATTAGCAGACTTCTTTCATTGCGAACATAACATTCTTCTAGTAAATGCAAATTATATTTTTTTTAGTAGAATGCCCTCGATAAATTATTGGTTCGGTCGGTATTGATCATTTGTAGGTTATCCCACCTCTAGTTTGTTTGTTGGGGACCATACAGCACAGGACAGAGTTGGAGCCTGAGGGAAATGCCTTTTGAAAGACATTTCAATAGAATTACAATATTCAACTAAACATAATATGATCACTTATATAAATCCAAAATATGAATGAAAATAGTACACAGCACACACCTCTCTCTCGCTCCCTCTCTCTCTCTCTCTCTCCCTTTTGCTATCCTTCTCGCTCTTTTTCTTTCTCTGTTCTCTCTCTCTCTCTCTCGCTGTCTTTCTCTCTCTTTCTCTCACTCCATTTCTCTCTCCCACGCCCACTCTCTCTCTCTTTCGATCTCCTCCTCCATCCCTTTCCCTCCCTCCCTCCCTCCCTCCCTCCCTCCCTCCCTCCCTCCCTCCCTCCCTCCTTCCTTCCTTCCTTCCTTCCTTCCTTCCTTCCTTCCTTCCCTCCCTCCCTCCCTCCCTCCTTCCCTCCCTCCCTCCCTCCCTCCCTCCCTCCCTCCCTCCCTCCCTCCCTCCCTCCCTCCCTCCCTCCCTCCCTCCCTCCAGTGATGGTATCTTGTTCATTCTTTAATTTGCCCAGAGTTAGGACTGTTGAATAGAACATGAGAGTCCGTGGCGGAGGAGGAGAACACACTGCCTGCGTCCCAAATGGCACTGTTTTCCCTATGTAGTGCACTACTTTTGACCACGACCCATAGGGAAAAACCGTAGGGCTCTGGTCAAAAGTAGTGCACTACACAGGGAATAGGGTGCCATTTGGGATTCAGACAGTGGTTCTCTCCTCATCTTAATTACAGTTCATGGCTCTCAGCAGCCTGTTATTGGCCGGTAGCTAAGACTATCTCCTCTGGTGTTGGCTTACATTGCGCCCCGAGGATAGGGTAGCAGATCCCGCTCCTGCCTAAAGAGTGTCGGTTACGACACAGTTTAGAGTGACCATTGTGTGCATTAAATATCCCCCAGTTGTTTTCCCATATAAGCTAATCATCCTATTTGCAGATGAATAGGCTTTGTTGACATTACAGTGGCTAAATGTACTGCTGTCCAAACAGTGATGGTTATGGCTAAATGTACTGCTGTCCAAACAGTGATGGTTAAGGAAAATAAGGGTTAGAGTTAAACTGGGAGTATGATAGAAAATGCTGCTTCAGATGCTAATGTGAAAGTTTCATTGTATTTAGTTGAACTTAGTTAATCTTAAAGGGGAGTAATTTGTATTTAATTTAACTTAATCAATCTTAAAGGGGAGTAATTTGTATTTAATTTAACTTAATCAATCTTAAAGGGGAGTCATTTGTATTTAATTTAACTTAATCAATCTTAAAGGGGAGTAATTTGTATTTAATTGAACTTAATTCATCTTAAAGGGGAGTAATTTGTATTTAATTTAACTTAATCAATCTTAAAGGGGAGTAATTTGCTTAGGACCTTTTCTTCTTATAGTTTTTACTCCAAAACTACGAACCTTTCGGCTTTCACATACAGTATGTAGACACTGGTATGATGCTGAATATAATGCCTATGAGGTATACAATCATGCTCCTTTAAACTGAATGAAACCCGTTTTCTTCCTCCAGAGGCCCATTCCTGGTGGCCATGGGAAAGTCCTGGCACCCCGAGGAGTTTAACTGCGCCCACTGCCGGACCTCCCTGGCAGACATTGGCTTCGTGGAGGAGCAAGGCTCGGTCTACTGTGAACACTGCTACGAGGACTTCTTCGCACCTTCCTGTAGCCGCTGTCAGATGAAGATCCTGGGGGTAAGTCCTGAGGGGTATCCTACGAAGCAAGCTAGATCTACTCAGGGTTTTCTACCGCTAACCAGCTTTGGTTAGCGTCACAGTCTTTCCTGACCGCGTCACCTGACCAGGAAAAACTCAGGTTCTTTATCAAGGGCTGTCAATCATTCTGTGACCCTCTGTTTTGACTGGATTGAAATGCTGACGTGAAAAGGACAGAGCGGCTTTGAGGAAACATGGGAGTGACAATTCACGACTGGGCACTAAGAGGCCTCCTTTTCCCCTGTCACACGTTCACCCTCTTTCAACCCTTTATTTCTTCATACTCTTTTTTTATTTCTCACCCTTTCTAACCAGCTTACCTCTGTCTTTAACCCATTTTCTCACTCTCATTCTTAATCCCTCCGTATTCCTCTCCCTCCTTCATTCCAGCATTAGTCTATCCCCCTATGACCTCCCCAGTTCTCACAGCTGAATGGTGGGAAATCAGTGTGTGTGTTAAGCTCTGTCATGCGCTGCAGAGAAGAAAGGAGAACTGGAGAAAAGCTCTACGATCAGATGTGTAAAAATTAGCACCCGGCGGCCTGGCATTTAGCACCTGGCGGCCTGGCATTTAGCACCCGGCGGCCTGGCATTTAGCACCCAGCGGCCTGGCATTTAGCACCCGGTGGCCTGGTCATCAGCACCTGGCAGCCTGGCCATCAGCACCCGGCAGCCTGGCCATCACCACCTGGCAGCCTGGCTATCAGCACCAGGCAGCCTGGCCATCACCACCTGGCAGCCTGGCCATCACCACCCGGCAGCCTGGCTATCAGCACCAGGCAGCCTGGCCATCAGCACCCGGCGGCCTGGCCATCAGCACCAGGCAGCCTGGCAATTAGCACCCGGCAGTTAGACATCACCACCTGGCAGCCTGGCTATCAGCACCAGGCAGCCTGGCAATTAGCACCCGGCAGTTAGACAATTAGCTCCCAGAAGCCTTGCAATTAGCACCTGGCAGCCTGGCAATTAGCACCCGGTAGCCTGGCCATAAGTACCTGGCAGCCTGGCCTTCCTATAGATCAGTAGAAGTGCTGGATAGGGAAAGGTCAATTAGACGGGAGGGTAGATGGTTGAATATTCACACACACGCATGCAGCTTTGTCACTGACAAGGCTCTGTAATGATGAGCTGGACTTACTGGATTAGTAATTGTCTGTGGTTTCCTTGCAGGAAGTGATCAATGCCCTGAAACAGACCTGGCACATCCATTGTTTCCTGTGTGCATCGTGCCAGCAGCCCATTAGGAACAACACCTTTCACCTGGAGGATGGAGAGCCCTACTGTGAAAGAGGTGAACACACATAGACTGTGTCTCAATTATCTGTCCTTCCTCCCACTTCCCTTCCGTGTTCAAGGTGTGTGTGAAGTAGTGAACAAGTGTACTCTTCAGGAATAAGGAAATATTATTGGGACGCACACAGGCTGACTGATTGTTCAGTTTTACAAGTAGTCTAGAGTGCAGGAGTGGTCTAGAGTTCAGTAGTAATCTAGTGTTCAGTAGTAGTCTAGTGTTCAGTAGTAGTCTAGAGTTTAGTAGTAGTCTGAGTTTAGTAGTAGTCTAGAGTTCAGGGGTGGTCTAGAGTTCAGGTGTGGTCTAGAGTTCAGTAGTAGTCTGAGTTCAGGAGTAGTCTAGAGTTCAGTAGTAGTCTTGAGTTCAGGGGTAGTCTGAGTTCAGTAGTAGTCTGAGTTCAGGAGTAGTCTAGAGTTCAGGGGTGGTCTAGAGTGCAGGAGTGGTCTAGAGTTCAGTAGTAGTCTGAGTTCAGGAGTAGTCAAAACTACTACTGAACTCTAGAGTTCAGGGGTGGTCTAGAGTTCAGGTGTGGTCTAGAGTTCAGTAGTAGTCTGAGTTCAGGAGTAGTCTAGAATTCAGGGGTAGTCTGAGTTCAGTAGTAGTCTGAGTTCAGGAGTAGTCTGAGTTCAGTAGTAGTCTGAGTTCAGTAGTAGTCTGAGTTCAGTAGTAGTCTGAGTTCAGGAGTAGTCTGAGTTCAGTAGTAGTCTGAGTTCAGTAGTAGTCTGAGTTCAGGAGTAGTCTTGAGTTCAGTAGTAGTCTGAGTTCAGTAGTAGTCTGAGTTCAGTAGTAGTCTGAGTTCAGGAGTAGTCTGAGTTCAGGAGTAGTCTGAGTTCAGTAGTAGTCTGAGTTTAGGAGTAGCCTAGAGTTCATGAGTAGTCTAGAATTCAGGGGTAGTCTGAGTTCAGTAGTAGTCTGAGTTCAGGAGTAGTCTAGAGTTCAGGAGTAGTCTAGAATTGAGGAGTAGTCTAGAATTCAGGAGTAGTCTAGAGTTCAGGAGTAGTCTAGAGTTCAGGAGTAGTCTGAGTTCAGGAGTAGTCTAGAGTTCAGGAGTACTCTAGAATTCAGGAGTAGTCTAGAATTCAGGAGTAGTCTAGAGTTCAGGAGTAGTCTAGAGTTCAGGAGTAGTCTAGAGTTCAGGAGTAGTCTAGAGTTCAGGAGTAGTCTGTTCAGTAGTAGTCTGAGTTCAGTAGTAGTCTGAGTTCAGGAGTAGTCTGAGTTCAGGAGTAGTCTGAGTTCAGTAGTAGTCTGAGTTTAGGAGTAGCCTAGAGTTTAGGAGTAGCCTAGAGTTCATGAGTAGTCTAGAATTCAGGGGTAGTCTGAGTTCAGTAGTAGTCTGAGTTCAGGAGTAGTCTAGAGTTCAGGAGTAATTCAGGAGTAGTCTAGAGTTCAGGAGTAGTCTAGAGTTCATGAGTAGTCTGAGTTCAGGAGTAGTCTAGAGTTCAGGAGTAGTCTAGAATTGAGGAGTAGTCTAGAATTCAGGAGTAGTCTAGAGTTCAGGAGTAGTCTAGAATTCAGGAGTAGTCTGAGTTCAGGAGTAGTCTAGAGTTCATGAGTAGTCTAGAGTTCAGGAGTAGTCTAGAATTCAGGAGTAGTCTAGAGTTCAGGAGTAGTCTAGAGTTCAGGAGTAGTCTAGAGTTCAGGAGTAGTCTGAGTTCAGGAGTAGTCTAGAGTTCAGGGGTAGTCTGAGTTCAGGAGTAGTCTAGAGTTCAGGAGTAGTCTAGAATTCAGGAGTAGTCTAGAATTCAGGAGTAGTCTAGAGTTCAGGAGTAGTCTAGAGTTCAGGAGTAGTCTGAGTTCAGGAGTAGTCTAGAGTTCAGGAGTAGTCTAGAATTCAGGAGTAGTCTAGAGTTCAGGAGTAGTCTAGAGTTCAGGAGTGGTCTAGAGTTCAGGAGTAGTCTAGAGTTCAGGAGTAGTCTAGAGTTCAGGAGTAGTCTAGAATTCAGGAGTAGTCTAGAGTTCAGGAGTAGTCTAGAGTTCAGGAGTAGTCTAGAGTTCAGGAGTAGTCTAGAGTTCAGGAGTAGTCTAGAGTTCAGAAGTAGTCTAGATTTCAGGAGTAGTCTAGAGTTCAGGAGTAGTCTAGAGTTCAGGAGTAGTCTAGAGTTCAGGAGTAGTCTAGAGTTCAGGAGTAGTCTGAGTTTAATTCTTAACTCTTCTCTTTCTTTCAGACTATTACTCCCTTTTTGGTACCGGTTGCCATGGTTGCGAGTTCCCCATAGAGGCAGGGGACAAGTTCTTGGAGGCTTTGGGCTTCACCTGGCATGACACCTGTTTTGTGTGTGTGGTACGTTAGACCTTGCAGTGTATGTGTGTTGCTGTGTGGCTCAGTTGGTCGAGCATGGTGTGAGTTTGATTCTCAGTGGGGCCACCCATACGAAAATGTATGCATGCACTACTGTAAATCGCTTTGGATAAAAAGTGCCTGCTAAATGGCATATAGTTATTATATGTATTTTCAAACTGGGTGGTTCGAGCCCTGAATGCTGATTGGCTGGCAGCCGTGGTATATCAGACCGTATACCACAGGTATGACAAAACATTTATTTGTACTGCTCTAATTACGTTGGTAACCCGTTTATAATAGCAATAAGGCTCCTCGGGAGTTTGTGGTATATGGCCAATATACCACGGCTAAGAGCTGAATCCAGTAACTCCGCATTGTGTTGTGCATAAGAACGGCCCTTAGCCGTGGTATATTGGCCATATACCACACCCCCTCTGGCCTTATTGCTTAATTATATGCACGTGTATCTGTGTCTGTATCTGTATCTGTCTCTATGTCTGTGTTCCAGATCTGCTGCACCACTCTGGAAGGTCAAGCCTTCTTCTCCAAAATGGACAAGCCTCTGTGCAGGAAACATGCACATAGTGTGGTGAAAATCTGAGCAAGGACAGGAGCAGATGACGAGAGGAGAGCTGGAGGAAGAAGGAGCAGATGGCGAGAGGAGAGCTGGAGGAAGAAGGAGCAGATGGCGAGAGGAGAGCTGGAGGAAGAAGGAGCAGATGGCGAGAGGAGAGCTGGAGGAAGCAGGCTTGGCTAGACGGGGAACTTATGTTATGACTGTTGATGGTATTTGGATTATCCCCAGAACTAAACACCTCAGTCAGGGAAAGTCCAGAAGATCAGAGGGATCTCCATGGATACATCCCAAACGGTACCCTATTCCCTAGGTAGTGCACTACTCTTGACCAGAGCATGGTTGTATCCATGGAGATCACTCTGATCTTCTGGACTTTATCTAACTGAGGTGTTTAGTTCTGGCGATGAGGTGTTGTTTCCTGCTGTGTGTCAAGTATGATAGGGAATATGTAGTCATAATAATCATATGTTGGGTGCTTATATTCCTATTTCTATTGTTTATAAATCTATCCATGTATACTCACCCCCCCCTTCATAGGAGTATTGTGCCATTCTACCATTCTTCTGTATGCTGTAATGAGCAAGATGCCTCTGGTAATGAGACTAGACTAAAACGATACGTTTGTTTTGTTTTGAACGGCCAGAATCAACGATGTGTATATTTGACATGTACATCTCAAAGAATACAGAGTTTTGAAAAGCGGTAGAGGGGATATCGTTAAAGCTAAACCATGCTCATGCCCATGGTGCATTCAACTGTTAGAATTGGTCCCAGTTGAAAAAATAAATACATGGAATTTTCCTCCCCCCCCAAAAAAACATCTGCTTTTAGATGTGGTGGTTTGACTGTTTGATATCATTTCTACCAACGTGATAGAATCTACATTCAACTTATTGTATTACCGTTTCCAAAAGCCAAGTTGTTGTTGTTGTAGGCTACCCATCATACTGTACATGAAGGGATTTGAGAAATAATGATTGTAAAAGAAGTATATTTTTGAGGGGCTGTTTGTAGCCTGAGTTCCAGTCTGTTTCTGCTATCATGCCAACTCCTTGTAACTCATTGTCATGTCATGTCTCCCTTGACAATATAATTGGCAAGAGCAAAAAAAAAACAGGCTAGCTGTTTCATTGCCCTCGGAAAATGGCTACACTGAGAGGATGAGAGAGAACTGAAGAGTGAGGGGACAAATCAAGACATTTATCTTAGTCTGTTTTTCCCTGAAGTCTCTTGCAGTGGAGGCTGCTGGGGGGGAGGACGGCTCATAATAATGTCTGGAACGGAGTGAATGGAATGGAATCAAACACATGGAAACCACGGAAACCACGTGTTTGATGTTGTTATTACCTTTCCACCTATTCCGCTCCAGCTATTACCACGAGCCCATCCTCATCCAATTAAAGTGCCACCAACCTCCTGTGGCCTCTTGGTATTAATCTAACTTCACTATCACTCCGTCTCAACATAATTAATAATTTAATCTTGTTGTTGTTGATATGGATGAACGGTACAGAGGACAAGGAGTAAACCAAGTCACATAAACCAAGTCATTCTATGGTGATTAAAAAAAAACAAAGTTTATTTAGCTCTTGATTTATTATATATCTTCTATTTCACAGTTTGCTGTTATTAAAATGTCAGTCCAAAAGGTTATAGTAAGGTCTTGGTCCATACTGTAATTCTCACATCCTGAAATCCTGTCATTGGTAATGGAGTGTAACAACCCCCTTCTCTTTTGACCTCAGCGGTCTCAATTAGCATTGGATTGAACTGTATGGCCTGTCATATGGCATACGTCACTGTTACATGAATGACTTAGCACCGCACATCTTCTAACACTGGTTCTCACAGGGTTTAACGTTCACATCGAGTGGCCTGTGTCGTGGATACTGGCAGACACAACCTACTGTAGGCTACCGGAGTCGGCATGTGTTAAAACCCAACCCGCTGCCTTTCTGCCTCGCCATCCGTACTTCATTTCCTGTCTGTTCTTCACTAGTCTATCTCAATCAAATTATTTAAAAAAATGAACTAAGGTAACTAAAAAATAAGGTAAATAACATTCTAATTAGGTTGTTACCCTTTTTGTGAAAATCACATGAGGAGGATTACTGGTCCTGTCTTTGCAAATCCTATTGGTTATCTTAACATATCAATTAAGACCATATATTTTAATTAGATTGATGTGAAAATATTCCTGTAAAAGCATATTTAAAGGTGCAATACGCACCTTTAAATATGCAATTCCTGGTTGCAAAAATGATAATAGTTCACCTATGTGACAAAACAAGGTATCATAGTGTAGCGAGTCATTGTACCATCTAAACTGCTGTGAAATATATTTTCTATCACCAAACAGAGTGTATTTTCTGCTGTTTGAAGCTGGTGTACAAAACTGAAAGTCAAAGAAGCAAAAAAAAAAAAAACATAAGAATGGTAAGCATAGAAATAGCGCACATAGAAAACATCCAACGCTTCTTAGACTTGTTTTCAATGAGAATGACAGATCTATAACTCACATGTCTTTGTGAATTTGGTTGGGTTGCCCCCCCAAAAAGGACATAATGCATCTTTAAAAGCATAGTGTAGTGGAATCATCTTCCTGTTCATTGTTTTAACAAGAGTCATGTAATCACCACCATGGCCTTCAATGGGTTGTATGTATGTCTTCTGAATAAAGAGAACCACATAATTCAATGCATAATGATGTAATCTAAATGAAAAAAATAAACCCCCCCCTGAAATTTGACTCAGTCATTTGTATTTTTCAATCTGAGATCCACATTTCATGACTGTTCCACTGGCACACAGATGATATTGGTTACTTCAATGCCAAGGTAGCGTTGACCCCCAGCCGTTCCATATGTATTTGATCTATTTCAGAGCTACCACTCCTCATTCAACTTGTCAACCAATCAGCAAGGAGAATCAGGTGTGCTAGTTAAAGCTACAACAAAATTGTGAAACGTCTGGGGGTCCCCGAGTAGAGGTTTGAGAACCATTAACCATGCTTTCTTTAAAAGCTGTTTTCTTAACTGCAATTCTTCAAGACGTCGGTAGTTGGAGCGAAGGAACGGAGCATTTCTTAAGAAGTGTAACGCTTTTTTGAGAGGCAAGGTAGAGAGGTTGTTGACTCAAAAATGCGAACGTGAGACAACTGCAGAACGGAAAGACGGACGGTCGGGTCCTCTAGTGTTGAGAAGAGTATCATCTGTAGTGGATTCCCGAGGTGCTGACTACAAAAGTGTTCTATCATTCTGAGAGTAAGGTGAGAACAAAAAATGTGGTCTAGAAAGTTGAATTGCTTTGTGAGCTGGAGGCTTTTCAATTTCGAACAGTCGAATTGCTGCCTTCATCAGTCTGAAATGTACTGCGATAATCACAGGTAGAACATCAAAACATGTTTATTTAGTCACGGGAGTTGAGTCGTTGGCATTTTACACAATCAAGAAATGTAGCCTACCCTCCCAGTTTGAGACACTTTGTTGCTATAACACTTTTTGATGGCGTTTCAGATATCCAGTAGCTTACAATGACATCTCCAGAGCTCTATATATAATGCAACTAAAATGAGGCTTTTCACACAGCCTGGTCTCATAGACTAAACGTAATATTGTGACCGTAAATCCGGGTTATCAAATTAGTATGGCATGTTGCTTTTCACACAGCCTGGTCTCATAGACTAAACTTAACATTGTGAACGTAAAATTAGTGTGGCATGTTGCAATTTGTATGGTTACAGAAGATTATACACTTAATAACTTTGGGATCGGTGTCCTGTCCATGGGACTGTTGCGCTAACGTAGGCTAATGCGATTAGGATGAGGTTGTAAGTAACAACAACATTTCCCAGGACATAGAAATATCTGATATTGGCAGAAAGCTTAAATTATTGTTAATCAAACTGCACTGTCCAATTTACAGTAGCTATTACAGTGAAAGAATACCATGCTATTGTTTGAGGAGAGTGCAGTTTTGAACATAACGTTATTAATAAACAAATTAGGCACATTTGGGCAGTCTTGATACAACATTTTGAACAGAAATACAAATCAGTCTAAAATGGTACACATGCACTACTGCCATCTATCGGACAAAATCTAAATTGCACCTAGGCAGGAATAATACATTATGGCCTTTATCTTGCATTTCAAAGATGTTGGTACAAAAAATACAAAATAACTGTTTTTTTTCTCCTTTGTATTATCCTGTACCTGATCTATTGTGTTATATTCTCCTACATTCCTTTCACATTTACACAAACCTCATAGTGTTTCCTTTCAAATGGTACCAAGAATATGCATATCCCTGCTTCAGGGCCTGAGCTACAGGCAGTTAGATTTGGGTATGTCATTTTAGGAGCAAATTGGGAAAAAAGGGTTGGATCCTTAATTAAAGGAAAATTCCAAACAAAAGCTATATTTTTGTAGTTGTTTCATTAATCCATTGTTGATAAAGTCCCAAAATGTTTTGCTTGTCAGAAACAATGTTTTCAACATATGATGCAAAAGGCATTATACAGGCGATTTTTCTGTATTTTAAAAGATCCATATCTTAAACTTGATAGTTGACATGCAAAACATTTTGGGACTATATCAACAACGGACTAATCGTTTTTGGGTGGAATTGTCCTTTAAGGCTAACAAAAAGAGGGTGGTTGGTTGGGTGTATAACACGAGCATGTAGCAACCATAACCTTTTAGCGAACCCTAACCCTTTAACCTAACTCCTAACCTTAACCCCTAGCCTAGCCAAAGTTAGCCAGCTAGCTAACATTAGCGTTAGTCACCTTGCCATCTAGCTAACATTAGCGCTAGTCACCTAGCCATCTAGCTAACATTAGCCAAACAAATTGGATTTCGTAACATATCATATGTTGTGCAAGTTCGTAACATATTGTACATTTTGCAGATTCACAACATGTCAAACGTTTTGCAAATTCGTAGCATATTAGAAGGAATGGATGACATCCAGAAATGAATATATACCGTAAGAAACGTAACGTATACTCAATTGTGTTGTTGGCTTTACATACAGAATAATACAAAATGCTCTGAGACCATGTTGCAGCACATCTCAGCTAGCACATTTGGTTCCTTGGAAGTTGTTGGAACATATGTGTTTGACAAGTAAAACATTACGTTTTTTCAAACATTCTGAGAACAGAAGTGAACATTTTGCCTGTTCTGGGAATGTTTATTTTTATGTTGCAGGGAGGATCTGAGAACGTTTTACTCTGGTTCCTTGAAAGTTTTTCTGGGAGGTTTTATTAACGCTCTGAGAGAGGAAATGATTAGGTTATTGGAAGTTAATGAAATGACACTCTGAGAACATTCTCTAAATCTTGTGGAAGTTTTATAGTTATTGAAAGTGTTATTTTTTTCTATTCAATCTGTTGCGCTGAAGCGTAACAGGTTCCGTGATAGAAATTAAATGGTAATTTACGATTGAGCCGACGTATTATGTAGCGCGAATGCAGTCTGTTAAAGCTGGAACATTGCCTTTAAATTAAAATTATGCTGAATTTTCACGATATGGAATGAATAGAGCCCTAATAACAAAATGTAAAAGTTATTTGGAGGTTTTTGAATAGCTTATTGAAACATTCAGTGAATGTTTAATTATTTTTTTTTTTTAAATAACACTGCTAGCTTATTTTGGATAAGCACTTAAAGCACAGATAGGGCACATGGAAATTGATTTGTTTAGGCATTAATCATGCAAACACATTTATTTTCTATTGTGACACGGCATCGGTGAGAGATGAACCTATGATATTATTTTCTCTATCCATGGAATTCGTTCACTGCGCCATCAGGTTAGCGCTAGTATGCAATGTTTTTTAAAACACATACAAGCCTGTTCATTTTAGTCTAACAGACCCCATTTCAAAGGAAACAAGCACTCATTAAGATCAGGTGTGGCCAATTAGTGGGCACGGTTAACACACCTGAACACACTTAACAAAATGTTTGTTTTACGCTGAGAAAGGCAAGTATATGTTTTTAAATAACGTTATTAGAGCGTTTTCTGAACGTTACTAACACCGTTCAGAAGCATTACAACGCATGCCTTCAGGCCACATCAATGCGCACGCATAATCTTTGCGATTTTGTCAGCCAACCTGTCTATAGTGTAACGACCTTGGGTTTATTAGCACGGAAATGCTTTTTCGGCACAGTCGATGGGGCACCGGACCTCAGGCTCGAAGGTTGAGGGTTCGAGACCTGCTCCCTGCTGTTTCATTACAATATGTAACAGTATAGCTTCAGTCCCTCTCCTTGCCCCGAACCAGGGACCCTCTGCACACATCAACAGTCACCCTCGAAGCATCGTTACCCATCGCTCCACAAAAGCCGGTGCCCTTGCAGGGCAAGGGGAACCACTACTTCAAGGTCTCAGAGCGAGTGACGTCACCGATCGAAACGCTATTAGCGCGCACCACCGCTAACTAGCTAGCCATTTCACATCGGTTACATATACAGTATGTTTTTAGAATGTAATCTGAAAGTTACTAAAGTTTTCTTCATGTTCTGAGAACGGAATTAACAGCTTGTTTATATAATTATATATATTTTTTAGAACATTCCTAAAATATTGCCAAGAACTGATATAAAAAATAACCCTACCCGACTAAGGCAGCCCCCCCGCACCTCTCTGATTCAGAGGGGTTGGGTTAAATGTGGAAGACACATCTCAGTTGAAATCATTCTGACTAGGTATCCCCCTTTCCTACATTCTTAGAACATTGCTTAAGTCACACCATTTTTGAAAACGGTCCCAGAATATAGTAAAAATATAGCATTAAATACAACCACATGGGAACTTGTGTGGAATGTTCTGAGGAAGTACTGAAATTCCCACAGAATAACATTGTTTCTTAAAGTTCTCTGAACAATTTGAGAACATGACTTTAAATATAATCATGAGGAAACCTGTAGGAAACATTATGAGGAAGTACTGAAATTCCCACAGAGAACCTTTTTCATTGATGTTTTTGGAACTATTTGACAACATTGCCAATGTCAAACCATTTGGAAATGGTTTGTAATTAAATGTAACGATTAATGAACTTTTAGGAAACATCCTGTTAAAGTATTGAAATGCCAAGAAATTATATATTTTTTGGTTGTAAAATTATTTTCTGGGAAGGTTCAAGGTCATATTCAAAATAACCATAGGACAACGATGCTCAAGGAAAGTGTCAACCTGGATGCTAAAAGGCTGCATCTCAAATGGCACCATATTCCCTATTTATAGCACTACATTAAACCAGGGCCCCTAGGGTTGTTTTGACCAGGCCCCCTAGGGTTGTTTTGACCAGGGCCCCTAGGGTTGTTTTGACCAGGGCCCCTAGGGTCGTTTTGACCAGGCCCCCAGGGTTGTTTTGACCAGGGCCCCTAGGGTCGTTTTGACCAGGGCCACTAGGGTCGTTTTGACCAGGGCCACTAGGGTCGTTTTGACCAGGCCCCCTAGGGTCGTTTTGACCAGGGCCCCTAGGGTCGTTTTGACCAGGGCCACTAGGGTTGTTTTGACCAGGCCCCCTAGGGTTGTTTTGACCAGGCCCCCTAGGGTTGTTTTGACCAGGCCCCCTAGGGTCGTTTTGACCAGGGCACCTAGGGTCATTTTGACCAGGGCCACTAGGGTCGTTCGGACCAGGCCCCCTAGGGTCGTTTTGACCAGGCCCTCTAGGGTCGTTTTGACAAGGGCCCCTTGGGTCGTTTTGACCAGGGACCCTAGGGTCGTATATGAGCTCTATTTTTGCCTGGTGTTAAGGTGACGCTAGTGTCAAATGCATGTTAGTTTGAAATTTCGTCATTTAAACTGGGGCACTGGCATTTTCCAGCCCTAACGCCAGGTTCGGCAATTGACCCGTCTTATCTCAGCTCAGATGGGTGGGGAGAAAATATTTGAGGTATGTCCTTAACATGATCCAAAGTGGTAATTTCAGGCCAGCGCTGATAGGGATATTTAAAACCAACCAAAAGCTGGTTTTAGCGGTAACCCAGTTCGTTATGACATTAACTCTGACTGCAGAAACGCAGTCTATCCAGCCGTGACGCATTGTGCCCATATGGACATGGAACAAGAGTAGCCTAATGTGCTTTTGGTGCCTGTGTGCTTCGTATTTAGAAACATAAAAAATGAATGCTTTTTCCCCCATTTAGTTTTATTTGACTAAAAACCAAGCATAGTCTCCCCCTCCTCTCAATGAAACCTTTTTCTTTGTCTGTCCAATGCAATTGCAAGTAGTCAAGACTGTTGAAAAAAAAAGGTTTGGCTCCTGAGACTGCATGGGAAAAAAAATCTTAATCACCAAAATTGTACTAAAATATCAAGTTTGAGATGAGTAAAACAGTGAGATGACATTCCTTTTTTTTTTTTTTTATCTCTGCATTGTAGGCAGACCCACATTATTTTAGCCATGCTGGTCCTGTTCTGGATGTGCATGACCCCCCCCCCCCCCCCCTCCATCATGTAGGTTACGTGTCCATGCCCATCATGAAACCTGTATAAAGGGCCCTCCCTTAGGTCTACTGTAACCAATTCTGGTTCAACAGCAATGAATGTCTTTGTTTTTATTTTGGCAGTTTTATGATATCATTACATTTGACATGTATTTATTGTCGTTGTTAAAACCCCCCCTTCCCCCCAAAAAATGTGCTTGTATTTCATAGAATTTTATTGCAACCAAACTTATTAAAACGATTCACATTTCTGGTTTCATGGTGACAACGTCCGTGGTGCGCTCGCGATGCAATTTGAGAGATGTGTGAATGTGATCTTATCTGTAAGATGGTTCTGATTATGTTCATTAAACCTAGGCCTATTTGGGAGCAGTACAACGGTGAGAGGACATTCTCTCTTTTTAGTTAATATAGGATCTTTGTCCAGTAACTGTGAAAAGTTTGGGATGTGGGGAAAACCCTGCGTCGTCTACGCTGTTTTAATAGGATATGCCCACGGGGAGAAATGATGGTGTGACAGCCTATTGAAAACAAGGTTTTTATTTTGATTGTAATTATTCGTTCTGTTTTCATCAATAAATAATGTCATCGACACACCACACATTCTGATTGGCCAGTGAGAGGCCAAGCCTCGACACACCACACATTCTGATTGGCCAGTGAGAGGCCAAGCCTCGACACACCACACGTTCTGATTGGCCAGTGAGAGGCCAAGCCTCGACACACCACACGTTCTGATTGGCCAGTGAGAGGCCAAGCCTCGACACACCACACGTTCTGATTGGCCAGTGAGAGGCCAAGCCTCGACACACCACACGTTCTGATTGGCCAGTGAGAGGCCAAGCCTCGACACACCACACGTTCTGATTGGCCAGTGAGAGGCCAAGCCTCGACACACCACACGTTCTGATTGGCCAGTGAGAGGCCAAGCCTCGACACACCACACATTCTGATTGGCCAGTGAGAGGCCAAGCCTCGACACACCACACGTTCTGATTGGCCAGTGAGAGGCCAAGCCTCGACACACCACACGTTCTGATTGGCCAGTGAGAGTCCAAGCCTCGACACACCACACGTTCTGATTGGCCAGTGAGAGGCCAAGCCTCGACACACCACACATTCTGATTGGCCAGTGAGAGGCCAAGCCTCGACACACCACACATTCTGATTGGCCAGTGAGAGGCCAAGCCTCGACACACCACACATTCTGATTGGCCAGTGAGAGGCCAAGCCTCGACACACCACACATTCTGATTGGCCAGTGAGAGGCCAAGCCTCGACACACCACACATTCTGATTGGCCAGTGAGAGGCCAAGCCTCGACACACCACACAACTCAAAATCACGCCCCTTTTGACCTAAACACTAACAAGTGTGCCGATTTAATTGTGATAGTGAAAATAGAAACAATATTTCTGTCACACCCCTGAACCTATAGGACAACCGCCTGCTCTTAGATTGACCATCGTTAGGTTTGACATATGGTGGCCTGATTTGGGACTTTGCCATAATAGCCTCTATCATTGCACTACTATGTTTAGGAACCGTGGGGTCGGGGAGATGTGGATAGACACAACAGCAGTGCTTGGCTCCCTTTGTGTAACACATTCACTATGCAGTTAGTTTAGCGAGATAAAAACAGGGTGAGCTATACACACTGTTATATACACAACTGCTGATGAGGAATGAGATCCCGTTCCCTGATTGCCTCGTATAGCATCTCCATGTAACAAATGGTGCGTAAAAAGACTCTCATTAACTTGAATCAAGATGGGACTAAAGCCTCTCCATCATGATGAATACAGTGGCAGCAAGTCTATCATACGTAGCCTTGCAACAGCCTTGGCTTGGAGCTGATGTCCTGTCTGTGTAGTGTGAGGCAGCTTGATGTACCAGTACACCCCCTGGACAGGGCTCTAGTCTATCGTACAGCACTGGATATTCCATGCCTCTGAGTCAAGGCTGGAAGTAATAGTGCCTAATACACTGAAGAAAGGAGAGAAAAGAACTCAAACCAAATAAAGCCCCTTACTGTATAGTCGCCCCCCCCCCCTCCCCCTCCCCTCTCTCTGAGTCTATAACCAGGCCCAGCTGTCTGTCAGTGTGGATTATGACAAGCGTATGTCTGAGGAGTGTTTGACCATATGGCAATATGTGTCCAATTCTTACCTCTTCTCTCTGCGTGAGCTCTATCGCCTTGGGACCAAGCAGGAAAACAGTCAGCAAATATGAACAAGGGAAGTATATGAGCAGATGTGTGTGTCAGAAATGAGACACTGTGGCATTGTGAGGGTAGTTGTCTACTATTTAGCTAAGGCGTCTTAGATGAAAGCCAGCTTAATTGGGGAAAACCATTACGGATCCACAAATCAGTTCACTGTTTCAATTGACTGTGTCATTTGGTTTATGAAATGGGAATTGTCCAAAACCCTGAACAGTTCCATGCTGTGTCTGTGGTGTGCCACTATGGATCCCCTGACATCATCTGATGTCTCAGGAGGCTTTTGTGTGAGTGCTGAATTCGGTTCACATTTTGGTATGGAAGTAAAGCCAAAAGCCAAGAATAGCAGGTTTATTGAAGGAAATCTGAACTACTATCCTTCTGTTTAAATGACAAAGCAGCAGGCAGGAACACACACCCATCTAGGCTGTCCGTGTGATTTGTACCTGTTTGACTATGGTGTGACTTCAAAAGAGCTCTGTTGCCACAGGGCGAGGTGTAAACGAATGGCCTTTTGACTGTAATTAACTGAGTTCCTGGATTCTACCAGACAATCAAATAGCTGTTCATCAACCTGAGAATCAGATAAGGGACATGATCAAGTTCTTAATAAGTTCATGTCCTACTTTGTCATTTTGAAAGAACACTTTTTAAATATTCCTTTCAAGACTACACAATAATTACAACGTTACTGTAACAAAATCTAACATTCCACCCCATGTGGCTTATGGTTTCTCTCCATAGAGTTGTGAGTTGTATTAGTCCAGGATACACATGGTAGACACACCGTCCAACTAAGTGCTTCTTTACAGGTTCCTTCTCGACAACGCATCAGCAATAAGACATAATAAAAGAGAAGAATACCAACATGAAGTCAAATGGCTCATTAGAATATAATGAACATTTCAGCACAAGTATAATACAAGAAGACATATATCATTTTTAGAGAGAAAGGATCTTTTAAAGATCTACCCGAACGAGCCATGTAAACATCTTTCAGCACATTCGGGGTCATCAATAGTTCTAAGAATCTTTGATGGGGGGGTGGGGCCACAAAATGTGAATTCATCATGGGGGGGCAGATTTGGCAATTTAAAAATCAATTTCATGCATTTCTACTCATTTGCCATGGGGTAGAGAGAAAGATGTGCAGTTTTAAAGCCAAAACCTGCAATTCTACTAATTTGCCATAGGGTGGTGGATAGAGGTGTTTGGAGTTTTTAATATATCTGACTGAGAGTGACTAACAAAATCAATGGGGGCCCCCCGGTCTGTAATTCCACCATGATTACTATACGTTAAGATAGCTGGCCACTAGATTCATTTACAATGTTAATGTTAGCTGACATGAGTGACTGACATAACAAGAGAAACTGCTGATGCACAACCACAGTTCAAACGTTGTGTATTCTAACTCTAAATTGAGACCCCTACTCTGTTTCAAAAATGTTGTGTCCGCAGGCCTGGTAAAGGGCCACCAGTTGCCCATCTCAGGTGTAACACCTGCTGAGTATTTGGCTCTGTGCATCTCAAATGGCAACCTATTTCCAATATAGTGCGCTACTTTTAACAAGAGGCTTATGTTACACCCATCTCTGTTGGTCCATCCGCTGATGTTACACCCATCTCTGTTGGTCCACCCGCTGATGTTACACCCATCTCTGTTGGTCCACCCGCTGATGTTACACCCATCTCTGTTGATCCACCCGCTGATGTTTCACCAATCTCTATTGGTCCACCCGCTGATGTTACACCAATCTCTATTGGTCCACCCGCTGATGTTACACCCATCTCTGTTGATCCACCTGCTGATGTTTCACCCATCGCTGTTGATCCACCCTCTTCTTTTGCCACGCCCACTTTCAGACATTTTCCGCGTTCACGTGCTAGTCGGGACTAGGAAACTCTGAAATTTCCGAGTTGCTAACTGATTGTAGTTATACACCTTCCGCGTTCAATGAATCAGCATGTCGGACATTTCCGAGTTTCCTAGTTCTGACTAGCATGTGAACGTGGCAACTCCAAGTATGCAGTTACCCATACTTGGACCCTGCAGCCAAACTTCCTTCTCTGTAACGACAGGAAGTAAGCCCAGCCAATAGGGGAAGAAATTCTGAGCTCTCTTTAATGAGTAAACTTTGGGGTGGTTCAGCAGGGCACAATGTTGTGGAACTTTCTGATTTTATAAATCTGTTATGTAAAAGAAACATGCCTCCCTAACATGTAGAATAAGGAATCATGTCGGCGTCATTAATTACATTTCTATCTGCAATGTTCCACAGCGTTTTCCTACTGAACGTGGCCCTGCAAGGCTAGCACGTTCGGCGACGCGGTTGATGCAGGAGTCTAGCGAGCTACATGTCTCTGGCTACAGTAGAGAGTAGAAGAACTTGTCTGTTCTGCAGAATGCAGTCTGGCTGTTTGATGTCTGAAGCTTGATATTCCCGACAACAAAGATGGGTTTTAAAGCCAATAATTTATCTGGATCTACACATGGTAAATATTCTAGATCTAATTTCCACAGGCGGCTAATCAAAGATAACCCGATTAGCATACATTATCCGGGATATGGAGAAGCTGAGGGGAAAAAGGGACTGACTGTCACATCGTGTGTGATCCACAGATGGCTTTCATTTTGTCGCACTTAGTTTTTTCTTTGGCACTGTAACGAGGATGAGTTGGACTCTTGACACCTCTTGATTTTTTCCCCCTCTAGCGCTTTATCTCTGTACACACACTGGGTAGAATTCCTCAGGGGAGACAACATAGAATTCCAAGTTGATGGAGAATTAAACTGAAGTAGAACAATACAACACACTGCCTTTGTGTCTATAATACACTGCTCAAAAAATAAAGGGAACACTTAAACAACACAATGTAACTCCAAGTCAATCACACTTCTGTGAAATCAAACTGTCCACTTAGGAAGCAACACTGATTGACAATAAATTTCACATGCTGTTGTGCAAATGGAATAGACAACAGGTGGAAATTATAGGCAATTAGCAAGACACCCCCAATAAAGGACTGGTTCTGCAGGTGGGGACCACAGACCACTTCTCAGTTCCTATGCTTCCTGGCTGATGTTTTGGTCACTTTTGAATGCTGGCGGTGCTTTCACTCTAGTGGTAGCATGAGACGGAGTCTACAACCCACACAAGTGGCTCAGATAGTGCAGCTCATCCAGGATGGCATATCAATGCGAGCTGTGGCAAGAAGGTTTGCTGTGTCTGTCAGCGTAGTGTCCAGAGCATGGAGGCCCTACCAGGAGACAGGCCAGTACACCAGGAGACGTGGAGGAGGCCGTAGGAGGGCAACAACCCAGCAGCAGGACCGCTACCTCCGCCTTTGTGCAAGGAGGAGCACTGCCAGAGCCCTGCAAAATGACCTCCAGCAGGTCACAAATGTGCATGTGTCTGCTCAAACGGTCAGAAACAGACTCCATGAGGGTGGTATGAGGGCCCGACGTCCACAGGTGGGAGTTGTGCTTACAGCCCAACACCGTGCAGGACGTTTGGCATTTGCCAGAGAACACCAAGCTTGGCAAATTCACAGATGAAAGCAGGTTCACACTGAGCACATGTGACAGACGTGACAGAGTCTGGAGACGCCGTGGAGAACGTTCCGCTGCCTGCAACATCCTCCAGCATGACCGGTTTGGCGGTGGGTCAGTCATGGAGTGGGGTGGCATTTCTTTGTCCATGTGCTTGCCAGAGGTAGCCTGACTGCAATTAGGTACCGAGATGAGATCCTCAGACCCCTTGTGAGACCATATGCTGGTGCGGTTGGCCCTGGGTTCCTCCTAATGCAAGACAATGTGGCTGGAGTGTGTCAGCAGTTCCTGCAAGAGGAAGGCATTGATGCTATGGACTGGCCCGCCCGTTCCCCAGACCTGAATCCAATTGAGCACATCTGGGACATCATGTCTCGCTCCATCCACCAACGCCACGTTGCACCACAGACTGTCCAGGAGTTGGCGGATGCTTTAGTCCAGGTCTGGGAGGAGATCCCTCAGGAGACCATCCGCCACCTCATCAGGAGCATGCCCAGGCGTTGTAGGGAGGTCATACAGGCACGTGGAGGCCACACACACTACTGAGCCTCATTTTGACTTGTTTTAAGGACATTACATCAAAGTTGGATCAGCTTGTAGTGTGGTTTTCCACTTTAATTTTGAGTGTGACTCCAAATCCAGACCTCCATGGGTTGATACATTTGATTTCCATTGATAATTTTTGTGTGATTTTGTTGTCAGCACATTCAACTACGTAAAGATTACGTAAAGTATTTAATAAGAATATTTCATTCATTCAGATCTAGGATGTGTTATTTTAGTGTTCCCTTTATTTTTTTGAGCAGTGTATATAATGTACAGTACCAGTCAAAAGTTTGGACACACCTACTCATTCAAGGGTTTTTCTTTGTTTCTACTATTTTCTACATTGTAAAATAATAGAAGACATTTAACGTTCTGAAATCATGTAGTAACCAGAAAAGTGTGTGTATATAATATATACAGTTGAAGTCGGAAGTTTTTCACAATTCCTGACATTTAATCCTAGTAAAAATTCCCCGTTTTAGGTCAGTTAGGATCACACTTTTATTTTTAGAATGTGAAATGTCAGAATAATAGTAGAGTGATTTATTTCAGCTTTTATTTCTTTCATCACATTCCCAGTGGGTCAGGAGTTTACCTGCACTCAATTAGTATTTGGTAGCATTGCCTTTACATTTTTTAACTTGGGTCAAATGTTTTGGGTAGCTTTCCACAAGCTTCCCACAATAAGTTGGGTGAATTTTGGCCCATTCCTCCTGACAGAGCGGGTGTAACTGAGTCAGGTTTGCAGGCCTCCTTGCTTGCACATGCTTTTTCAGTTCTGCCCACACATTTTCTATAGGATTGAGGTCAGGGCTTTGTGATGGCTAGTCCAATACCTTGACTTTGTTGTCCTTAAGCCATTTTGCCACAACTTTGGAAGTATGCTTGGGGTCATTGTCCGTTTGCGACCAAGCTTTAACTTCCTGACTGATGTCTTGATGTTGCTTCAATACATCCACATAATTTACCTTCCTCATGAAGCCATCTATTTTTTGAAGGGCCACCAGTCCCTCCTGCAGCAGAGCACCCCCACAACATGATGCTGCCACCCCCGTGCTTCAAGGCTGGGTTGGTGTTCTTTGGCTTGCAAGCCTCCCCCTTTTTCCTCCAAACATGACAATGGTCATTATGGCCGAACAGTTCTATTTTTGTTTCATCAGACCAGAGGGCATTTCTCCAAAAACTACGATCTTTGTTCCCATGTGCAGTTGCAAACTATCAGAAGCCATGACATCATTTTCTGGAATTTTCCAAGCTGTTTAAAGGCACAGTCAACTTATTGTATGTAAACTTCTGACCCACTGGAATTGTGATACAGTGAATTATAAGTGGAATAATCTGTCTGTAAACAATTGTTGGAAAAATTACTTGTCAAGCACAAAACAGATGTCCTAACCAACTTTCCAAAACTATAGTTTGTTAACAAGAAATTGTGGTTGAAAAATGAGTTTTAATGACTCCAACCTAAGTGTATGTTCATTTCCCGACTACAACTGCATACATACATGTATGCATACATACATGAGATTCTTCAAAGTAGCCACCCTTTGCCTTGATGACAGCTTTGCACACTCTTGGCATTCTCTCAACCAACTTCATGAGGGAGTTACCTGGAATGCATTTCAATTAACAGGTATGCCTTGTTAAAAGTTCATTTGTGGAATTTCTTTCCTTAATGCGTTTGAGCCAGTCAGTTGTTGTGACAAGGTAAGGGAGGTATACAGAAGATAGCCCTATTTGTTAAAAGATCAAGTCTATTATGGCAAGACAGCTCAAATAAGCAAAGAGAAACAACAGTCCATTACTTTAAGACATGAGGGTCAGTCAATACAAGAACTTTGAAAGTGTCTTCAAATGCAAATCACAACAACCATCAAGTGCTATGATGAAACCGGCTCTCATGAGGAGCGCCACAGGAAAGGAAGACCCAGAGATACCTCTGCTGCAGAGGATAAGTCCATTAGAGTTAACTGGCTCTCATGAGAACCACTACAGGAAAGGAAGACCCAGAGATACCTCTGCTGCAGAGGATAAGTCCATTAGAGTTCCCAGCCTCCCAAATTTCAGCCAAAATAATTACTTCACAGAGTTCAAGCAACAGACACATCTCAACATCAACTGTTCAGAGGAGACTGCATGAATCAGTACCTTCATGGTCGAATTGCTGCAAAGAAACCACTACTAAAGGACACCAATAAGAAGAAGAGACTTGCTTGGGCCAAGAAACACGAGCAATGGACATTAGACCGTTAGTAATCTGTCCTTTGGTCTGATTAGTTCTTTGGTTGAGATATTTGGGGATATTTGGTTCCAACCGCTGTGTCTTTGTGAGATGCAGTGTAGGTGAACAGATGATCTCTGCATGTGTGGTTCTCACCGTGATGCACGGAGGAGGTCTAATGGTGCTTTGTTGTTGACACTGACACTGATTTATTTACAATGCAAGGCACACTTAACCAGCATGGCAACCACAGTAGTCTGCAGTGATACCATCCCATCTGGTTTGACTTAGTGGGATTGTCGTTTGTTTTTCAACAGGACAATGACCCAATACACCTCCAGGCTGTGTAAGGTCTATTTGAACGAAAAGGAGAGTGATGGAGTGCTGTATCAGAGCCTTGCCTCCACAATCACCTGACCTCAGCCCAATTGAGATGGTTTGGGATGAGTCATACCGCAGAGTGACGGAAAAGCAACCAACAAGTGCTCAGCATATGTGGGAACTCCTTCAAGACTGTTGGAAAAACATTCCAGGTGAAGCTGGTTGAGAGAATGTCAAGAGTGTGCAAAGCTGTCATTAAGGCAAAGGGTGGCTACTTTGAAGAATATAAAATATATTAAACAATTTTTGGGTTACTACATGATTCCATATGTGTTATTTCATAGTTTTGATGTCTTCACTATTATTCTACAATGTAGAAAATAGTAAAAATAAAGAAAAATCCTTCAATAAGTAGGCGTGTCCAAACGTTTGACTGGTGCTGTATATGTATGAAAGGTTACAAAGGAGTCTGGCAGCCTGAAGTTTGATCTTGACTTCTTTTCTGCTCCTTGTCTCTTGGGTTATCACAAATCTGCCGAAGATGGTCAAGATGCTAGTGAAGGAGTAGATGTGCTCACATCATTTTTTAAAACATGAATGGAAATGCTGTTGAGGGATTTACAGTATGTGCAGAAAGCTATCGGTTCTCGTGTTATAGTCAACGTACGCTTACGTGGAAACATCTTTTGATGTTCGATTGGAATGGCTTTGGTTTTGGGATAATATTTGACAATGTCCTTTACTGTACTATAAGCCCATGTGAGACCTAACTATATGAGTGTGACATTAGGTCACCACTGGTAAGCCTTGTCTGAGCCAGTTCTAGCACTGGAGTTTCAGGTCTAGCGCTGTAACAGTTTAGTCTTCTCTCTGCTCCTTTGAAAAACGTTTTTTTTCTCTGAGGAATTCTATTTTCATTCAAATATCCATTCTTTTGCTCCTCAACTGCACATGAATCTTAACTATTTTAGCACTGTGTTAGCAAATAGAGGATGATATTATCTACACCTGATAGCTCCGGTTAGATAGTTATCTAGCAGGAAATTGGGCAATTTGGGCCCAGCTGCTGGAGGTGAGTGATGAGGTGGGACTGACCGAGTGAGGTGGGCCCACAGCGGGTTGAGCCCAGGGGGAGAAGGGAATGCAGGGAGCTCCTGCCAGTTCCTCTAGTCTGGTCCCACACACCGATTTAACTGATTCTGTGTGTCTCAGCGGTTCAGATGGGACTAACACCAGGGATGACTTTTAACCTACTTACCACACATGATTCAGTCCTGGGCGGAGTGGGCGCCCATCTGTAACTTTTCTGAGTTCCCTCTCTTGTTCACACTAGTTCCAGGTTTTCATCTCTTCTCTCTCTGCTCTCACATATGATTATCCTCTTCTCACTCACACACACTGTGATCAGCTATGTAAAGGTCCTCTAGCACGGTCAGCCCACAGGACTAGCTCCTCTCGGTCAGTCAGCCCACAGGACTAGCTCCTCTCGGTCAGTCAGCCCACAGGGCTAGCTCCTCTAGCACGGTCAGCCCACAGGACTAGCTCCTCTCGGTCAGTCAGCCCACAGGGCTAGCTCCTCTAGCACGGTCAGCCCACAGGACTAGCTCCTCTCGGTCGGTCAGCCCACAGGACTAGCTCCTCTCGGTCGGTCAGCCCACAGGACTAGCTCCTCTCGGTCGGTCTGCCCACAGGACTAGCTCCTCTCGGTCGGTCTGCCCACAGGACTAGCTCCTCTCGGTCAGTCAGCCAACAGGACTAGCTCCTCTCGGTCAGTCAGCCAACAGGACTAGCTCCTCTCGGTCAGTCAGCCAACAGGACTAGCTCCTCTCGGTCAGTCAGCCAACAGGACTAGCTCCTCTCGGTCAGTCAGCCAACAGGACTAGCTCCTCTCGGTCGGTCAGCCAACAGGACTAGCTCCTCTCGGTCGGTCAGCCCACAGGACTAGCTCCTCTCGGTCGGTCAGCCCACAGGACGGTCGGTCAGCCCACAGGACTAGCTCCTCTGTCAGTCAGCCCACTGGACTAGTTCCTCTCGGTCAGTCAGCCCACAGGACTAGCTCCTCTCGGGCGGTCAGCCCACAGGACTAGCTCCTCTTGGTTGGTCAGCCCACAGGATGGTCGGTCAGCCCACAGGACTAGCTCCTCTCGGTCAGTCAGCCAACAGGACTAGCTCCTCTCGGTCAGTCAGCCCACAGGACTAGCTCCTCTCGGTCGGTCTGCCCACCATCACTAGGTGCCCCCCCCAAATGACACCCTATTTCCTACATAGTGCACTACTTTTGACCACAGGCCTATGGGCAAATAGGGTGCCATTTGGGACAGCCTAGATCATCTACAGTATGTGGTTAGGAGAGGCCCATGATGCCTCACCAAGGTAATCGCTAAAAGATGAATCACTGAAAGATCATCACTGAGGCCAAAATTCCTTTAGGAAGAGGAGCGATAGCCGGTCATCTTGTTCCACTTTAGAATAATTTCACCCTTTTCGTACCTCACTGACACTTGACTCTTTTGTCTTGGGTACCATTTCTTCCTTGATAATGTCACAACTATTAATCTCCCACAATTTGCCCAAATGTGCTTCAGTCTCAGTGGTTAAGGAGGGAGAGAGAAAAGAGGGAGAGAGGATAAATTATTTCAAGCTGTTGCCCTGGTGAGTGATTTGCCCGGAAGGGCTTTAGCATACTGAGAGATGGAAAGCATTGGCTTCCTGTTATTAGAGGAATACATGGGGAATGAGAGAGAGAAAGAGCTGGAGAGAGAGGAAGGAGAGCTTGAGAGAGAGAGGAAGAGATAGAGAGGAATGAGAGGGAGAGGAAGGAGAGCTTGAGAGAGGAAGCAATATGGAGAGAGTAATGGGGAGAGAGGGGCAAACGTCTTAAGCAGATGGTATTGATGATGAATGAATACTTCTCCCTGACATGGAGGAATGCCATTTGCAGTTCAAAGTTTGCGGTGTTCATGAAAAGTTCCCAACACCTTTTCATAGAAGGTTCATGTTGAGACTAGGCTCCTCCTCTTAGGCAGGCAGCTCTCCCTTTGGCCCCCATTCAGTCCCAGGGGCAGAGCTCTGCTACTACAGCCCTGCAGGCAGGAGAGGAGTGCTGCAGGAGAGGAATGACAAATGGGCTCCCCCGTCTTCGCTCATGAGTTGTGCAGATGTGTGTGTGTGTGTGTGTGAGAGAAAGAGAGAGGAACTGTGTGTGTAAGAGCTTGACGTGTGACCGCCTGTGTGTGTTGGGTTTTCAAGCTACGCAGGCAACACCACCCGTTGTTAATAATCAAACTGCCCTTTTCTCTCTCTCCCTCTCTCCCTACGCACTTCTCTCCATCTCTCCTCTCTCTCCCTCTTCTCTCTCGCCCTCTCTCCCTCTTCTCTCTCGCCCTCTCTCCCTACGCTCCCTCCTCCCTCTTCTCTCCTCCCTCTTCTCTCCTCCCTCTTCTCTCCACACTCTTCTCTCTCCGCACTCTTCTCCCACCCTTCACTCGTTCTCCCTCCGCTCTCTCTCTCTTCCTCCGCGCTCTCCCTCCGCGCGCTCTCCCTCCGCTCGCTCTCCTCTCTCTTCTCTACTCGCTCCGATTTTCCCTCCGCTCTCTCTCCCTCCTCGCTCTCTCCCTCCGCTCTCTCTCCCTCCGCTCTCTCTCCCTCCGCTCTCTCTCCCTCCTCGCTCTCTCCCTCCGCTCTCTCTCCCTCCGCTCTCTTTCTGCTCTCTCTCTCCCCTCTCTTCTTGCTCTCTCCTTCCGCTCTCTCTCCCTCCACTCTCCTCTTCTTCCTCTCTCTCGCCGCTCTCTCCCCTCTCTTCTTGCTCTCTCCCTTCGCTCTCTCTCCCTCCACTCTCCTCTTCTTCCGCTCTCTCTCCGCTCTCTCTCTCCGCTCTCTCGCCGCTCTCTCCTCTCTCTTCTTGCTCTCTCGCCGCTCTCTCCTCTCTCTTCTTTCTCCGCTTTTTCTCGACTCTCTCTGCTTTTCTCTCTGCTCTCTTCTCTCTCCGCTCTCTCTTCTCTCCGCTCTCTCCTCTCACTTTTCTCCTCTCACTTCTCTTTGCTCTATTCTCTTTGCTCTCCGCTCTCTTTTCCACTCTCCACTCTCTCCTCTCTCTCTGCTCTCTTCTCTCACCGCTCTCTTCTCTCTGCTCTCCTCTCTCTCTCTCTCTGCTCTCCTCTCGTCTCTCTCTCCCTCCGCTCTCCTCTCTTCTCTTTCCGCTCTCCTCTCTTCTCTCTCCGCTCTCCTCTCTTCTCTCTCTCCGCTCTCCTCTCTTCTCTCTCTCCTCTCCTCTCTTCTCTCTCTCTCCGCTCTCATCTCTTCTCTCTCTCTGCTCTCCTCTCTTCTCTCTCTCTCTGCTCTCCTCTCTTCTCTCTCTCTCCGCTCTCCTCTCTTCTCTCTCTCTCTGCTCTCCTCTCTTCTCTCTCTCCGCTCTCCTCTCTTCTCTCTCTCCGCTCTCATCTCTTCTCTCTCTCTCTGCTCTCCTCTCTTCTCTCTCTCTCTTCTCTCTCTCTCTCTCTCTTGCTCACTCTTCTCTCTCTCTCGCTCACTCTTCTCTCTCTCTCTCGCTCACTCTTCTCTCTCTCTCTCGCTCACTCTTCTCTCTCTCTCGCTCACTCTTCTCTCTCTCTCGCTCACTCTTCTCTCTCTCTCGCTCACTCTTCTCTCTCTCTCTCTCTCTCTCACTCTCTCCCCTCTCTCTCTCTCTCACTCTCTCTCTCTCTCGCTCACTCTCTCCCCTCTCTCTCTCTCTCTCTCTCGCTCACTCTCTTCTCTCTCTCGCTCACTCTCTCTCTCTCTCTCGCTCGCTCACTCTCTTCTCTCTCTCGCTCACTCTCTTCTCTCTCGCTCACTCTCTTCTCTCTCGCTCACTCTCTTCTCTCTCGCTCACTCTCTTCTCTCTCGCTCACTCTCTTCTCTCTCTCTCTCTCTCGCTCACTCTCTTCTCTCTCTCTCTCGCTCACTCTCTTCTCTCTCTCTTCTCTCTCTCTCGCTCACTCTCCTCTCTCTCTCTCTCTCTCGCTCACTCTCTCTCTTCTCTCTCTCGCTCACTCTCTCTCTTCTCTCTCTCTTCTCGCTCGCTTTCTCTCGCTTGCTCTCTTCTCGCTCACTCTCGCTCTCTCTTCTCGCTCACGCTCGCTCTCTCTTCTCGCTCGCTCTCGCTCTTCTCGCTCGCTCTTGCTCTTCTCGCTCGCTCTCGCTCTCTTATTTCTCCGCTCTCTTATCTCTCCTCTCGCTCCGCTCTCCTCTCGCTACGCTCTCCTCTTGCTCCGCTCTCCTCTTGCTCCACTCTCGTCTCGCTCTCTTCCCTCTCTCTCCGCTCTCTCCGCTCTCTCTCTCTCCGCTCTCTCTCCGCTCTCTCTCTCCGCTCTCTCTCCGCTCTCTCTCTCCTCGCTCTCTCGCTCCGCTCTCTCGCTCCGCTCTTCTTGCTCCGCTCTTCTCGCTCCGCTCTTCTTGCTCCGCTCTCTCTCCGCTCTCTTCTCTGCTCTCTCTCCTCGCTCTCTTCTCTGCTCTCTCTCCTCGCGCTCTTTCCGCTCTCTTTCCGCTCTCTCTCCGCTCTCTTCTCCGCTCTCTCTCATCTCTCTCTCCGCTCTCTTCTCCGCTCTCTTCTCCGCTCTCTTCTCCGCTCTCTTCTCCGCTCTCTTCTCCGCTCTCTAGCTCCGCTCTCTAGCTCCGCTCTCTCGCTCCGCTCTTCTCGCTCCGCTCTTCTCGCTCCGCTCTCTCTCCGCTCTCTCTCTCTCCTCGCTCTCTTCTCTGCTCTCTCTCCTCGCTCTCTTTCCGCTCTCTCTCCGCTCTCTTCTCCGCTCTCTTCTCCGCTCTCTCTCATCTCTCTCTCCGCTCTCTCCTCGCTCTCTTCTCCACTCTCTTCTCCGCTCTCTAGCTCCGCTCTTCTCGCTCCGCTCTCTTCTTGCTCTCTCCTCGCTCTCTCCTCGCTCTCTTCACGCTCTCTTCTCTCTCTCCGCTCTCTCTCCTCGCTCTCTTCTCCGCTCTCTCTCTCCTCGCTCTCTTCTCCGCTCTCTTCACTCTCTCTCTCTCTCCATGCTCTCTTCTTTCTCTCCGCTCTCTTCTCGCTCCACTCTCTTCTCTCTCTCTCCTCACTCTCTTCGCTCTCCCCGCTCTCACTCTCCCCGCTCCCTCTCTCTCCCCGCTCTTCTCTCCTCTTCCTTCCTCCTTTCTTTCACTTACTCACTCGACTGCCATCTCTCTCCCCAGGGCTCCCCATGCGCTTTACTTCTGGCAGATGGGATGAAAGATGAATCAACATTCCTATTTTGAACAGTAAGTCTGATTGATCAGCAATACAGTATATTCAGGATCCTTTTCACATAGCAACTGAACTCTCCCTAATTGAGAGAACCTCAACGTTCTAATGAGCCAATATGATAACTAATGATTACTGTCGTTGATTCAAAGAAACTCGATCAATGAAATACTGTTGTTATTTCCTGTGAAGACAGGAGTGCATGGTAGTTGGTCCATGACAATTATGTCATTGTGAGAAATTGAATATTACTGTATCCGGTTTCTCTATTTGTTCCCTTTACCTGTCCACTGAATTTATTGTTATCCCGCTTACTTATCGAATTTCCCTGTGTATCTGGGGGCCTGTGATTTTGTTTATCGTGTTCCAGTCCTGTAATTGTTTACTTATTGAGTCTTCAATAGAATGATTCAATAGAATGATTCAATAGAACAGAATAGAATGAAATATCTCTCCACACTGTACAGTAATTGGCATCACACACACACACGCACACAATCTTGTTCTCCCTCCTCTTCTCTGTTTGTTGTCTGGTGGGGTGTTGTCTCCTTTCCCCAGACCAGGTCTGGTTCATGTTGAGAGCTTCGTACCCTCAGTCTGACAGCTGACTTCCCAGCAGGTCACTCCCTGACTGGCCTCCCAGCACATTGATGCTGATGTGGAATAAACCAGATTAGAGCTAATGGAATCAGCAGCACGGCTGCAGAGACAGACACGCACTGGGTGTTTGTGTGGGAGGACGAGAAGAGGCAGCGAGACCAGATCATTTGCAGAGGAGTCGGCTGTTGTTATTTTGCTAGAACGAGATATGGTGTTCTGCAGATGTCTCTCACATGGCCCTTGTTGGATCCCATCTCAATCCTGACAGACAGACAGACAATCGGCTAGTGAACTTTGCATTGCAGTGGTGCCTTGACCTGTAACAGGAAGTGCCATCACCTATAGTATCAGAAGATCCAATCAGGGCATTGGGAGGGATCTGCAGTGCATTGGAGAAATTCACTCAAAAGTGGACATTCTCAACGGCCAAAACCGTGGAGAAATTGTTTGCTGTGATTGTTATTAGTGGTTTTTCATATTTAAGAGAGTCTTATGGCTTCAGGGTAGTAGCTGTTTGGAAGCCTCTTGGACCTAAACTTGGTGCTCCGGTACCGCTTGCCGTGTGGTAGAGAGAACAGTTTATGACTAGGGTGGCTGGAGTATTTGACAATTTTTCGGGCCTTCCTCTGACACCGCCTGGTATAGAGGTCCTGGATGGCAGGAAGCTTGGCCCCAGTGATGTACCGGGCCGTTCGCACCACCCTCTGTAGTGCCTTGCAGTCGGAGGCTGAGCAGTTGCCATTCCAGGCAGTGATGCAACCACTGCCAGTCATGCTCTCGATAGTGCAGCTGTAGAACCATTTCAGGATCTGAGGACCCATGTCAAATCTTTTCAGTCTACTGAGGGGGAATGGGTTTTGTCGTGCCTGCTTCACGACTGTCATGGTGTGCTTGGACCATGTTAGTTTGTTGGTGATGTGGACACCAAGGAACTTGAAGCTCTCAACCTGCTCCACTGCAGCCCCGTCGATGAGAATGGGGGCGTGCTCTGTCCTCTTTGTCCTCGAGTCCACAATCATCTTGTTAGAGCCGATTTGGACATATTTGTATAAAAGACAGAACATACAGAGCTCCATGTATATTTGTGTAAATATGAATGTATATGATGAAATATTAGGTACCTTTTTTATCATTTATATTTACCTGATTGAGATATATTCATTGGTTGTTAGTGTAATTTAGTTTTTGGCCCCCCCTCTTGCCCATTCATTGTATTGTGGTAGGTGTGTTAGGATAAAGGCAGGAAGTTGGGCTTTCGGGGGGAAGGAGTCCTTACTAGACGCGGGAGCGGTATAGTTTTTTGACCATACAGACAGACATACAGACAGGTCATATTATGTATTTTCCATTTTAAGTAATCTATGCTTTAAGTTGATTGGAGAATATTTTTATTTGTTAGATATAAGAAGAATAAACATTTTTGTTGCACCATATCCCTGGATGCCATTGAATGTTTGGCCGTTAGGAAACCTTGAGTGTGGACTGTATGCGTACTAAACAACCCCGCTTCAGGCTTGGGCAGTGGCTATGGTCAAGAGGAAAGGAAGCCACTACACTACTTTTGTCTTGATCACGTTGAGGGAAAGGTTGTTGTCCTGGCACCACACGGCCAGGTCTCTGACCTCCTCCCTATAGACTGTCTTGTTGTTGTCGGTGATCAGGCACTGTTGTGTCATCGGCAAATGTAATGATGGTGTTGGAGTCGTGCCTGGCCGTGCAGTCATGAGTGAACAGGGAGTACAGGAGGGGGTTGAGCACGCACTCTTGAGGGGCCCCTGTGTTGAGGATCAGCTTGGCGGTTGTGTTGTAACCTACCCTTACCACCTGGGGGTGGCCCGTCAGAACGTCCAGGATCCAGTTGCAGAGGGAAGTGTTTATTCACCGGGGTCCTTAGCTTATTGATGAGCTTTGAGGGAACTCTGGTGTTGAATGCTGAGCTGTAGTCAATGAATAGCATTCTCACATAGGTGTTCCTTTTGTACAGGTGGGAAATCGGCAGTGTGGAGTGCAATAGAAACTGCATCATCTGTGGATCTGTTGGGGCAGTATGCAAATTGGAGTGGGTCTAGGGTTTCTGGGATAATGGTGTTGATGTGAGCCATGGGCCAGCCTTTTGAAGCACTTCATGGCTACAGACGTGAGTGCTACGGGTCGGTAGTCATTTAGGCAGGTTACCTTAGTGTTCTTGGGCACAGGCACTATGGTGGTCTGCTTAAAACATGTTGGTATTACAGACTTGGACGGGGAGAGGTTGAAAATGTCAGTGAAGACACTTGCTGTTTGGTCAGCGCATGCTCGCAGTACACGTCCTGGTAATCCGTCTGGCCCTGCGGCCTTATTAATGTTGACCCGTCTAAAGGTCTTACTCACATTGGCTACGGTGAGTGTGATCACAGTCTTCCGGTACAGCTGGTGCTCTCATGCATGTTTCAGTGTTATTTACCTCGAAGCAAGCATCAAAGTAGTTTAGTTTTTTATTTATATTTTATTTATTTGTTTATTTCACCTTTATTTAACCAGGTAGGCTAGTTGAGAACAAGTTCTCATTTGCAACTGCGACCTGGCCAAGTTAAAGAATAGCAGTGTGAACAGACAACAACACAGAGTTACGCATGGAGTAAACAATAAACAAGTCAATAACAGTAGAAAAAAAAGAACCTATATACAGTGCCTTGCGAAAGTATTCGGCCCCCTTGAACTTTGCGACCTTTTGCCACATTTCAGGCTTCAAACATAAAGATATAAAACTGTATTTTTTTGTGAAGAATCAACAAGTGGGACACAATCATGAAGTGGAACGACATTTATTGGATATTTCAAACTTTTTTAACAAATCAAAGACTGAAAAATTGGGCGTGCAAAATTATTCAGCCCCTTTACTTTCAGTGCAGCAAACTCCAGAAGTTCAGTGAGGATCTCTGAATGATCCAATGTTGACCTAAATGACTAATGATGATAAATACAATCCACCTGTGTGTAATCAAGTCTCCGTATAAATGCACCTGCACTGTGATAGTCTCAGAGGTCCGTTAAAAGCGCAGAGAGCATCATGAAGAACAAGGAACACACCAGGCAGGTCCGAGATACTGTTGTGAAGAAGTTTAAAGCCGGATTTGGATACAAAAAGATTTCCCAAGCTTTAAACATCCCAAGGAGCACTGTGCAAGCGATAATATTTAAATGGAAGGAGTATCAGACCACTGCAAATCTACCAAGACCTGGCCGTCCCTCTAAACTTTCAGCTCATACAAGGAGAAGACTGATCAGAGATGCAGCCAAGATGCCCATGATCACTCTGGATGAACTGCAGAGATCTACAGCTGAGGTGGGAGACTCTGTCCATAGGACAACAATCAGTCGTATATTGCATATATCCATAAAAAGTGTTGTTTAAAGTTTGCCACAAGCCACCTGGGAGACACACCAAACATGTGGAAGAAGGTGCTCTGGTCAGATGACTTTTTGGCAACAATGCAAAACGTTATGTTTGGTGTAAAAGCAACACAGCTCATCACCCTGAACACACCATGCCCACTGTCAAACATGGTGGTGGCAGCATAATGGTTTGGGCCTGCTTTTCTTCAGCAGGGACAGGGAAGATGGTTAAAATTGATGGGAAGATGGATGGAGCCAAATACAGGACCATTCTGGAAGAAAACCTGATGGAGTCTGCAAAAGACCTGAGACTGGGACGGAGATTTGTCTTCCAACAAGACAATGATCCAAAACATAAAGCAAAATCTACAATGGAATGGTTCAAAAATAAACATATCCAGGTGTTAGAATGGCCAAGTCAAAGTCCAGACCTGAATCCAATCGAGAATCTGTGGAAAGAACTGAAAACTGCTGTTCACAAATGCTCTCCATCCAACCTCACTGAGCTCGAGCTGTTTTGCAAGGAGGAATGGGAAAAAATGTCAGTCTCTCGATGTGCAAAACTGATAGAGACATACCCCAAGCAACTTACAGCTGTAATCGCAGCAAAAGGTTGGCAGGGAGATGTGCCTGCTAGCAGGGAGATGTGCCTGGCTCACGGCTAACTGGTGCTAGCTTCGTGGCAGTGGCGTTAGCCATGGTCCAGAGTTTACAGCAAGGATCCGGTGGAGTATTGGGCTCTAGCCGTGTATGAGTGGGGTTCGGGTGAACAGCTGAGTAGGCCGGGAGTTGGGCCTCAGGGATAGCTTCGGTACTGGGTGCAAGCTAGCTGTGAAGATCAGAAGTAGTGGTCCAGGGATTACGGCAGGAATCTGGCGTTGTTGTGGAGAGACAGTTCGATACTGGTAGACTGGCGAGTATTATCCAGGCTAAAAACAGGGCTGGCCTTGCAGAAGGTAAAAGCCGCTAGCAGTGGCTAACAATGACTAAATAGCTTGTAGCTAATTAGCTGGTTAGCTTCTGGAGGTTCTTGAATGTGTTCTAAAATAAAAAATAATAGCGATTCCGTATCACATTGGGTGAGGCAGGTTACCGGAAGGTATAATCAAATTAAAAATCGAAAAGAGATTGAAAATAGATATGGGTCCAGTGAGTGGTTGGGCTGGCTGGGGACACAGAGATTCAGACAGTTAGCAGGCCTGTGCTAACAAGCTAACAGTTAGTAGGCCGAGGCTAAACAAGCTAGCAGTTAGCAGACCGGGGCTAAACAAGCTAGCAGTTAGTAGACCGGGGCAGGCTAGCAGTTAGCAGGCCGGGTTAGCAAGCAAGCAGATAGCAGGGGCTAGAAAGTTAGCCTTTGGGGGACGTCGTGATGGGGTTAAGTCTGTTTTTGCCTCTTCATGCGGTGACGTCGATAGACCGGTCGTAGAATTAGTAGGGTTCCAAGTAGCTCTAGGTAGCTCTAGGTAGCTAGCGGGCCTTCAGCGGGCGTCGCGCCTGAGTCCTCGGGCAGATTATGTCGTTATTCCAGTCGTAGGTGATCTGCGGGGTTCCATGCCCCGTACAGGCTGTAGAAGGGGTCCGGATATTGTAGCCCAGGAGTATGCTTCGGTGGTAGCACAGGAGCTCTGGCTGGGCTAGCTTCAAGCTAAGTGGATGGAAACGCTAGCCAGGGGTAGTCATCCGGGGTTGCGGTTAGCTAGTTGTGAAGATCCAGATGAAAATGTTCAGTTTGCGGTGGGAATCCGGGGATAAAAATAATAGGTCCATTATCCTCTGGTTAGAGTCGTGTTTTTCGAACTGGCGAGAGCTATTCGAGCTGAAGACCGCTGGCAATGGTTTGCTGACTGATATCTGGTAGTTAGCTGGCTAGCTTCAGTTGATGGATTCCAGATCCGAAGTAAATATAGATACTTTAGAAAAAAAAGCGTCCTGTAACCCAACATAACTGGGTTGGTGTCCTGTAACACAACATAACCGGGTTGGTGTCCTGTAACACAACATAACCGGGTTGGTGTCCTGTAACACAACATAACCGGGTTGGTGTCCTGTAACACAACATAACCGGGTTGGTGTCCTGTAACACAACATAACCGGGTTGGTGTCCTGTAACACAACATAACCGGGTTGGTGTCCTGTAACACAACATAACCGGGTTGGTGTCCTGTAACACAACATAACCGGGTTGGTGTCCTGTAACACAACATAACCGGGTTGGTGTCCTGGTTCATTTTATAATGATTCTGAAAGACCGGAGATATTAATTGAATGTTAGTTGCCGATATTTGGGATATATGTGGAATGATCATTTTTGTTGCTTTTTCAAAAAATGTCTTAGCCTGTGTTTCCTTTGTCCATGTTTTTAATCTTGTTCTGGTTACCCTGGAGTAGTGTGACGTTTCCCCTACTTATTCTGGTTACCCTGGAATAGGGTTTCCCACTAGTGGTTAAAGTTAGGATGATCCTAGATCTGTACTTAAGGGAAACTTAACCCCAAAACATTTTCTGTCTCCTGAAAGAGGTGTGTAGAGAGCAACCCGGGTCTGCTAAGATTGATCTGGTCCTGTACACACGAGACTGATCTGGTCCTGTACACACGAGACTGATCTGGTTCTGTACACACGAGACTGATCTGGTCCTGTACACACGAGACTGATCTGGTTCTGTACACACGAGACTGATCTGGTTCTGTACACACGAGACTGATCTGGTCCTCTACACACGAGACTGATCTGGTCCTCTACACACGAGACTGATCTGGTCCTCTACACACGAGACCGAACTGGTCCTCTACACCACTCCTGGGCTACAATCACCTATCCAGACCCATTTTACTGCCGATGCGGAGCCCCGCAGGGCCTTCACGACTGGACTACCGACGTTATCTGCACGAGGGAGTTATCCAACTGGCCGTCGCGACGTTACCTGAACGCCCATCTGCGGCCCGCTAATCGTTAGCTGTCTTATTGGCTGCTATCTGAATAGGTCTATCGGACAATTTGTCTTGGGTCACTATAACTACATCTATTTTGCCAATTGGATTGATCCCCTCTACCACACGGAACCCCACTAACTATGCCAGCTGGCCCGGCTAGCTGTCTGAATTGCCGTTACACAAACCAACCTCACTACTCACTGGACCCTTATGATCACTCGACTAAGCATGCCTCTCCTTAATATCAATATGCCTTGTCCATTGCTGTTCTGGTTAGTGTTTATTGGCATTTTTCACTGTAGAGCCTCTAGCCCTGCTCATTATACCTTATCCAACCTTTCAGTTCCACCACCCACACATGCGATGACATCAATGATGTTTCTAGAGACAATATCTCTCTCATCATCAATCAATACCTAGGTTTACCTCCACTGTATTCACATCCTACCATACCAAGGTACATTATACCTTGAAGCTATTTTATCTCCCATAGAAACCTCATTTTACTCTCTGTTCCGGACATTATAAACGACCAATTCTCATAGCTTTTAGCCGTACCCTTATCCTACTCCTCCTCTGTTCCTCTGGTGATATAGAGGTGAATCAGCAGCTCCACTCCTATTCCCAAGGTGTTCTTTAAAAAATATATATATATATTTTTTTTTTTACATTTTACCCCCTTTTTCTCCCCAATTTCGTGGTATCCAATCCAGTAGCTACTATCTTGTCTCATCGCTACAACTCCCGTACGGGCTTGGGAGAGACAAAGGTTGAAAGTCATGCATCCTCCGATACACAACCCAACCAAGCCGCACTGCTTCTTAACACAGCGCGCAGCCAGCCGCACCAATGTGTCGGAGGAAACACCGTGCCGCTGGCAACCTTGGCTAGCGTGCACTGCGCTCGGCCCGCCACAGAAGTCACTGGTGCGCAATGAGACAAGGATATCCCTACCGGCCAAACCCTCCCTAACCCGTTATGCCAATTGTGCATCGCCCCACGGACCTCCCGGTCACGGCCGGTTACGACAGAGCCTGGGCGCGAACCCAGAGTCTCTGGTGGCACAGCTGGCACTGCAGTACAGCGCCCTTAACCACTGCGCCACCCGGGAGGCCTCGAGGTGCTTTCTTTTGATGACTTCTGTAACCGTAATAGCCTTGGTTTGATATATGTTAACATTAGAAGCCTCCTCCCTAAGCTTGTTTTATTCACTGCTTTAGCATATTCTGCCAACCCGGATGTTCTAGCCGTGTCTGAATCCTGGCTTAGGAAGACCACTCAAAATTCTGAAATCTCCATTCCGAACTACAACATTTTCAGACAAGATAGAATGGCCAAAGGGGGCGGTGTTGCAATCTACTGCAGAGAGAGCCTGCAGAGTTCTGTCCTACTATCCAGGTCTGTACCCAAACAATTTGAAATTCTACTTTTAAAAATCCACTTCTCTAAAATCAAGTCTCTCACCCTCTGCCCCCAGCTGTGCTCTGGACACCATATGTGAACTTATTGCCCCCCATCTATCTTCAGAGCTCGTGCTGCTAGGCGACCTAAACTGGAACATGCTTAACACCCCAGCCATCCTACAATCTAAGCTTGATGCCCTCAATCTCACACAAATGATCAATGAACCTACCAGGTACCACCCCACAGCTGTAAACACGGGCACCCTCGTAGATATCATCCTAACCAACTTGCCCTCTAAATACACCTCTGCTGTTTTCAACCAAGATCTCAGCGATCACTGCCTCATTGCCTGCATCCGTAATGGGTCAGCGGTCAAACAACCTCCACACATCACTGTCAAACGCTCCCTGAAACACTTCAGCGAGCAGGCCTTTCTAATCGACCTGGCCTGGGTATCCTGGAAGGACATTGACCTCATCCCGTCAGTAGAGGATGCCTGGTTATTTTTTTTAAATGCCTTCCTCACCATCTTAAATAAGCATGCCCCATTCAAGAAATTTAGAACCAGGAACAGGTATAGCCCCCTGGTTCTCTCCAGACCTGACTGCCCTTAATCAACACAAAAATATCCTATGACATTCTGCATTAGCATCAAACAGCCCCCGTGATATGCAACTTTTCAGGGAAGCTAGAAACCACTACACACAGGCAGTTAGAAAAGCCAAGGCTAGCTTTTTCAAGCATAAATTTGCTTCCTGCAACACAAACTCAAAAAAGTTCTGGGACACTGTAAAGTCCTTGGAGAATAAGAACACCTCCTCCCAGCTGCCGACTGCACTGAGGATAAGAAACACTGTCACTACCGATAAATCCACTATAATTGAGAATTTCATTAAGCATTTTTCTACGGCTGGCCATGCTTTCCACCTGGCTACCCCTACCCCGGTCAACAGCACTGCACCCCCCACAGCATCTCGCCCAAGCCTTCCCCATTTCTCCTTCTCCCAAATACAGTCAGCTGATGATCTGAAAGAGCTGCAAAATCTGGACCCCTACAAATCAGCCAGGCTAGACAATCTGGACCCTTTCTAAAATGATCTGCCAAAATTGTTGCAACCCCTATTACTAGCCTGTTCAACCTCTCGTGTCGTCTGAGATTCACAAAGATTGGAAAGCAGCTGCGGTCATCCCCCTCTTCAAACGGGGGAACACTCTTGACCCAAACTGCTACAGACCTATGTCTATCCTACCCTGCCTTTCTAAGGTCTTCGAAAGCCAAGTTAACAAACAGATTACCGACCATTTCAAATCCATCCATACCTTCTCCGCTATGCAATCTGGTTTCAGAGCTGGTCATGGGTGCACCTCAGCCACGCTCAAGGTCCTAAACGATATCTTAACCGCCATCGATAAGAAACAATACTGTGCAGCCGTATTCATTGACCTGGCCAAGGCTTTCGACTCTGTCAATCACCACAGCCTCATCGGCAGACTCGATAGCCTTGGTTTCTCAAATGACTGCCTCGCCTGGTTCACCAACTATTTCTCTGATAGAGTTCCGTGTGTCAAATCGGAGGGCCTGTTGTCCGGGCCTCTGGCAGTCTCTATGTGGGTGCCACAGGGTTAAATTATTGGACCGACTCTCTTCTCTGTATACATCAATGATGTCGCTCTTGCTGCTGGTGAGTCTCTGATCCACCTTTACGCAGACGACACCATTCTGTATACTTCTGGCCCCTCTTTGGACACTGTGTTAACAACCCTTCAGACGAGCTTCAATGCCATACAACTCTCCTTCCGTGGCCTCCAATTGCTCTTAAATACAAGTAAAACTGAATGCATGCTCTTCAACCGATCGCTGCCTGCACCTGCCCACCCGTCCAACAGCACTACTCTGGACGGTTCTATCTAAGAATATGAATATGTGGACAATATGTGGACAACAACAACTACAAATACCTAGGTGTCTGGTTAGACTGTAAACTCTCAACACAGCCTCCTTCACTCATGCTGCCAAACATACCCTTGTAAAACTGACCATCCTACCGATCCTCGACTTCGGCGACGTCATTTACGAAATAGCCTCCAATACCCTACTCAATAAATTGGATGCAGTCTATCACAGTGCCATCCGTTTTGTCACCAAAGCCCCATATACTACCCACCACTGCGACCTGTACGCTCTCATTCGCTGGCCCTCACTTCATACTCGTCGCCAAACCCACTGGCTCCAGGTCATCTACAAGACCCTGCTAGGTAAAGTCCCCCTTATCTCACCTCGCTGGTCACCATAGCAGCACCCGCCTGTAGCACGCGCTCCAGCAGGTATATCTTTCTGGTCAACCCCAAAACCAATTCTTACTTTGGCCACCTCGCCTTCCAGTTCTCTGCTGCCAATGACTGGAACGAACTGCAAAGATCTCTGAAACTGGAAACACTTATCCCCCTCACTAGCTTTAAGCACCAACATAGTCCATCTATAATTTAGCCCAAACAACTACCTCTCCCCCTACTGTATTTATTTATTTATTTAGCTCCTTTACACCCCATTATTTCTATCTCTACTTTGCACATTCTTCCACTGTAAATCTACCATTCCAGTGTTTATTTTTTATTTTACTTGCTATATTGTATTTACTTCGCCACCATGGCCTTTTTTGCCTTTACCTTCCTTATCTCACCTCATTTGCTCACATTGTGTATAGAATCATTTTTTTTCCTACTGTATTATTGACTGTATGTTTGTTTTACTCCATGTGTAACTCTGTGTCGTTGTATGTGTCGAACTGCTTTGCTTTATCTTGGCCAGGTCGCAGTTGTAAATGAGAACTTGATCTCAACTTGCCTACCTGGTTAAATAAAGGTGAAATAAATAAACACAAGTGATCTGCAGAAACACTACCAGATTTACTCTTGTTTGAAAATGACTTTAGTTTTTCTAGCAGTTCGTCATGCTCACACACACACACACACACACACACACACACACACACACACACTCAGACACACACACTCAGACACACACACTCAGACACACACACTCAGACACACACAGACATACACTTGGACACACTCTCAGACACACACAGACATACACTTGGACACACACTCAGACAGACACACACTCAGACAGACACAGACATACACTCAGACAGACACAGACATACACTCAGACAGACACACACTCAGACAGACACACTCACACAGACACACACTCAGACAGACACACACATACACTTAGACACACACACTCAGACAGACACACACTCAGACAGACACACACTCAGACAGACACACTCAGACAGACACACACTCAGACACATACAGACACACAAAGACACACACTCAGACAGACACACAAAGACACACACTCAGACAGACACACAAAGACACACACTCAGACAGACACACAAAGACACACACTCAGACAGACACACACTCAGACACACACACGCTCAGACACACACAGTCACTGCCCCCCCCCCCCCTCCTCACACTAAGGGTTTTATAGTCACTGCCCCCCCCCTCCTCACGCTAAGGGTTTTATAGTCACTGCCCCCCCCCCCCCCCCTCTCACTAAGGGTTTTATAGTCACTGCCCCCCCTCCTCACGCTAAGGGTTTTATAGTCACTGCCCCTCCTCCTCACGCTAAGGGTTTTATAGTCACTGCCCCCCCCCCCTCCTCCTCACGCTAAGGGTTTTATAGTCACTGCCCCCCCTCTCCTCAGCTAAGGGTTTTATAGTCACTGCCCCCCCCCCCCCTCCTCACACTAAGGGTTTTATAGTCACTGCCCCCCCCCCCCCTCACACGGAGGGTTTTATAGTCACTGTCCCCCCCCCCCCCCCTCCTCACACGGAGGGTTTTATAGTCACTGCCGCCCCCTCCTCCTCGCGCTAAGGGTTTTATAGTCACTGCCCCCCTCCTCTCACTAAGGGTTTTATAGTCACTGCCCCCCCTCCTCACGCTAAGGGTTTTATAGTCACTGCCCCCCCTCCTCCTCTCACACTAAGGGTTTTATAGTCACTGCCCCCCCCCCTCCTCAGCTAAGGGTTTTATAGTCACTGCCCCCCCTCCTCCTCTCACTAAGGGTTTTATAGTCACTTCCCCCCCCCCCCCCCCTCCTCTCACTAAGGGTTTTATAGTCACTGCCCCCCCTCCTCCTCTCACTAAGGGTTTTATAGTCACTTCCCCCCCCTCCTCCTCTCACTAAGGGTTTTATAGTCACTTCCCCCCCTCCTCCTCTCACTAAGGGTTTTATAGTCACTGCCCCCCCTCCTCAGCTAAGGGATTTATAGTCACTGCCCCCCCTCCTCAGCTAAGGGATTTATAGTCACTGCCCCCCCTCCTCACACTAAGGGTTTTATAGTCACTGCCCCCCCCTCCTCAGCTAAGGGTTTTATAGTCACTGCCCCCCCTCCTCAGCTAAGGGTTTTATAGTCACTGCCCCCCCCCCCCTCCTCCTCTCACTAAGGGTTTTATAGTCACTGCCCCCCCTCCTCCTCTCACTAAGGGTTTTATAGTCACTGCCCCCCCTCCTCAGCTAAGGGTTTTATAGTCACTGCCCCCCCCCCCTCCTCCTCTCACTAAGGGTTTTATAGTCACTGCCCCCCCCCCCTCCTCCTCTCACTAAGGGTTTTATAGTCACTGCCCCCCCTCCTCCTCTCACTAAGGGTTTTATAGTCACTCCCCCCCCCCCCCCCCCCCTCCTCACACGGAGGGTTTTGTAGTCACTGCCCCCCCTCCTCCTCTCACTAAGGGTTTTATAGTCACTGCCCCCCCTCCTCCTCTCACTAAGGGTTTTATAGTCACTGCCCCCCCCTCCTCCTCACGCTAAGGGTTTTATAGTCACTGCCCCCCCTCCTCAGCTAAGGGTTTTATTGTCACTGCCCCCCCTCCTCACACTAAGGGTTTTATAGTCACTGCCCCCCTCCTCAGCTAAGGGATTTATAGTCACTGCCCCCCCTCCTCAGCTAAGGGTTTTATTGTCACTGCCCCCCCTCCTCACACTAAGGGATTTATAGTCACTGCCCCCCCTCCTCAGCTAAGGGTTTTATAGTCACTGCCCCCCCCCCCCTCCTCCTCTCACTAAGGGTTTTATAGTCACTGCCCCCCCTCCTCCTCTCACTAAGGGTTTTATAGTCACTGCCCCCCCTCCTCCTCTCACTAAGGGTTTTATAGTCACTGCCCCCCCTCCTCCTCTCACTAAGGGTTTTATAGTCACCCCCCCCCCCTCCTCCTCACGCTAAGGGTTTTATAGTCACCGCCCCCCCTCCTCCTCTCACTAAGGGTTTTATAGTCACTGCCCCCCCTCCTCACGCTATGGGTTTTATAGTCACTGCCCCCCCCCCTCCTCCTCACACTAAGGGTTTTATAGTCACTGCCCCTCCTCCTCACACTAAGGGTTTTATAGTCACTGCCCCCCCCTCCTCCTCACACTAAGGGTTTTATAGTCACTGCCCCCCCTCTCCTCAGCTAAGGGTTTTATAGTCACTGCCGCCCCCTCCTCCTCGCGCTAAGGGTTTTATAGTCACTGCCCCCCCCCCCTCCTCACACAGAGGGTTTTGTAGTCACTGCCGCCCCCTCCTCCTCACGCTAAGGGTTTTATAGTCACTGTCCCCCCTCCTCTCACTAAGGGTTTTATAGTCACTGCCGCCCCCTCCTCCTCGCGCTAAGGGTTTTATAGTCACTGCCCCCCCCCCTCCTCACGCTAAGGGTTTTATAGTCACTGCCCCCCCTCCTCCTCTCACTAAGGGTTTTATAGTCACTGCCCCCCCTCCTCAGCTAAGGGTTTTATAGTCACTGCCCCCCCTCCTCCTCTCACTAAGGGTTTTATAGTCACTGCCCCCCCTCCTCACACTAAGGGTTTTATAGTCACTGCCCCCCCTCCTCAGCTAAGGGTTTTATAGTCACTGCCCCCCCTCCTCAGCTAAGGGTTTTATAGTCACTGCCCCCCCCCCCTCCTCCTCTCACTAAGGGTTTTATATTCACTGCCCCCCCTCCTCCTCTCACTAAGGGTTTTATAGTCACTGCCCCCCCTCCTCAGCTAAGGGTTTTATAGTCACTGCCCCCCCCCTCCTCCTCTCACTAAGGGTTTTATAGTCACTGCCCCCCCTCCTCCTCTCACTAAGGGTTTTATAGTCACTGCCGCCCCCTCCTCCTCGCGCTAAGGGTTTTATAGTCACTGCCCCCCCCCCTCCTCACACGGAGGGTTTTGTAGTCACTGCTGCCCCCTCCTCCTCTCGCTAAGGGTTTTATAGTCACTGCCCCCCTCCTCTCACTAAGGGTTTTATAGTCACTGCCGCCCCCTCCTCCTCGCGCTAAGGGTTTTATAGTCACTGCCCCCCCCCCCCTCCTCACACGGAGGGTTTTGTAGTCACTGCCCCCCCTCCTCCTCACGCTAAGGGTTTTATAGTCACTGCCCCCCCTCCTCCTCTCACTAAGGGTTTTATAGTCACTGCCCCCTCTCCTCCTCTCACTAAGGGTTTTATAGTCACTGCCCCCCCTCCTCCTCTCACTAAGGGTTTTATAGTCACTGCCCCCCCCCTCCTCCTCACGCTAAGGGTTTTATAGTCACTGCCCCCCCTCCTCAGCTAAGGCATTTATAGTCACTGCCCCCCCTCCTCAGCTAAGGGTTTTATAGTCACTGCCCCTCCTCCTCCTCACACTAAGGGTTTTATAGTCACTGCCCCCCCTCCTCACACTAAGGGTTTTATAGTCACTGCCCCCCCTCCTCAGCTAAGGGTTTTATAGTCACTGCCCCCCCCTCCTCAGCTAAGGGTTTTATAGTCACTGCCCCCCCCCCCCCCCCCCTCCTCCTCTCACTAAGGGTTTTATAGTCACTGCCCCCCCTCCTCCTCTCACTAAGGGTTTTGTAGTCACTGCCGCCCCCTCCTCCTCACGCTAAGGGTTTTATAGTCACTACCCCCCCCCCCCTCCTCCTCTCACTAAGGGTTTTATAGTCACTGCCGCCCCCTCCTCCTCGCGCTAAGGGTTTTATAGTCACTACCCCCCCCCCCCCCCTCCTCACACTGAGGGTTTTGTAGTCACTGCCGCCCCCTCCTCCTCACGCTAAGGGTTTTATAGTCACTGCCCCCCCTCCTCTCACTAAGGGTTTTATAGTCACTGCCGCCCCCTCCTCCTCGCGCTAAGGGTTTTATAGTCACTCCCCCCCCCCTCCTCACACGGAGGGTTTTGTAGTCACTGCCCCCCCTCCTCCTCACGCTAAGGGTTTTATAGTCACTGCCCCCCCTCCTCCTCTCACTAAGGGTTTTATAGTCACTGCCCCCCCTCCTCAGCTAAGGGTTTTATAGTCACTGCCCCCCCTCCTCCTCTCACTAAGGGTTTTATAGTCACTGCCCCCCCTCCTCCTCTCACTAAGGGTTTTATAGTCACTGCCCCCCCCCCTCCTCCTCACGCTAAGGGTTTTATAGTCACTGCCCCTCCTCCTCCTCACACTAAGTGTTTTATAGTCACTGCCCCCCCTCCTCAGCTAAGGGATTTATAGTCACTGCCCCCCCTCCTCAGGTAAGGGTTTTATAGTCACTGCCCCCCCTCCTCACACTAAGGGTTTTATAGTCACTGCCCCCCCTCCTCAGCTAAGGGTTTTATAGTCACTGCCCCCCCCTCCTCAGCTAAGGGTTTTATAGTCACTGCCCCCCCCCCCTCCTCCTCCTCTCACTAAGGGTTTTATAGTCACTGCCCCCCCTCCTCAGCTAAGGGTTTTATAGTCACTGCCCCCCCCTCCTCCTCACGCTAAGGGTTTTATAGTCACTGCCCCTCCTCCTCCTCACACTAAGGGTTTTATAGTCACTGCCCCCCCTCCTCACACTAAGGGTTTTATAGTCACTGCCCCTCCTCCTCACGCTAAGGGTTTTATAGTCACTGCCCCCCCCCTCCTCCTCACACTAAGGGTTTTATAGTCACTGCCCCCCCTCCTCAGCTAAGGGTTTTATAGTCACTGCCCCCCCCCCCCTCCTCCTCTCACTAAGGGTTTTATAGTCACTGCCCCCCCTCCTCCTCTCACTAAGGGTTTTATAGTCACTGCCCCCCCTCCTCCTCTCACTAAGGGTTTTATAGTCACTGCCCCCCCTCCTCCTCTCACTAAGGGTTTTATAGTCACCCCCCCCCCTCCTCCTCACGCTAAGGGTTTTATAGTCACTGCCCCCCCTCCTCCTCTCACTAAGGGTTTTATAGTCACTGCCCCTCCTCCTCACGCTATGGGTTTTATAGTCACTGCCCCCCCCCTCCTCCTCACACTAAGGGTTTTATAGTCACTGCCCCTCCTCCTCACACTAAGGGTTTTATAGTCACTGCCCCCCCTCTCCTCAGCTAAGGGTTTTATAGTCACTGCCCTCCCCCCTCCTCACACTAAGGGTTTTATAGTCACTGCCCCCCCCCCCCTCCTCACACGGAGGGTTTTATAGTCACTGCCCCCCCCCCCCCCCTCACACGGAGGGCTTTGTAGTCACTGCCCCCCCCCCTCCTCTCACTAAGGGTTTTATAGTCACTTCCCCCCCCCCCCCCCCTCACTAAGGGTTTTATAGTCACTGCCCCCCCTCCTCCTCTTACTAAGGATTTTATAGTCACTTCCCCCCCCCTCCTCCTCACGCTAAGGGTTTTATAGTCACTGCCCCCCCCTCCTCACACTAAGGGTTTTATAGTCACTGCCCCCCCCCCCTCCTCTCACTAAGGGTTTTATAGTCACTGTCCCCCCCCCTCCTCTCACTAAGGGTTTTATAGTCACTGCCCCCCCCCCCCCTCCTCCTCTCACTAAGGGTTTTATAGTCACTCCCCCCCCCCCCCCCTCCTCTCACTAAGGGTTTTATAGTCACTCCCCCCCCCCTCCTCTCACTAAGGGTTTTATAGTCACTGCCCCCCCTCCTCCTCTCACTAAGGGTTTTATAGTCACTTCCCCCCCCTCCTCCTCTCACTAAGGGTTTTATAGTCACTGCCCCCCCCTCCTCACACTAAGGGTTTTATAGTCACTGCCCCCCCTCTCCTCAGCTAAGGGTTTTATAGTCACTGCCCTCCCTCCTCCTCTCACTAAGGGTTTTATAGTCACTGCCCCCCTCCTCCTCACACTAAGGGTTTTATAGTCACTGCCCCCCTCCTCCTCACACTAAGGGTTTTATAGTCACTGCCCCCCCTCCTCCTCACACTAAGGGTTTTATAGTCACTGCCCCCCCTCCTCTCACTAAGGGTTTTATAGTCACTGCCCCCCCTCCTCCTCTCACTAAGGGTTTTATAGTCACTTCCCCACCCCCTCCTCAGCTAAGGGTTTTATAGTCACTGCCCCCCCCCCTCCTCTCACTAAGGGTTTTATAGTCACTGCCCCCCCCCTCCTCACACTAAGGGTTTTATAGTCACTGCCCCCCCCCCTCCTCTCACTAAGGGTTTTATAGTCACTGCCCCCCCCCCTCCTCTCACTAAGGGTTTTATAGTCACTGCCCCCCCCCCCTCCTCTCACTAAGGGTTTTATAGTCACTGCCCCCCCCCCCCTCCTCTCACTAAGGGTTTTATAGTCACTGCCCCCCCCCCCTCCTCTCACTAAGGGTTTTATAGTCACTGCCCCCCCCCCCCTCCTCCTCTCACTAAGGGTTTTATAGTCACTTCCCCCCCCCCTCCTCTCACTAAGGGTTTTATAGTCACTCCCCCCCCCCCCCTCCTCTCACTAAGGGTTTTATAGTCACTGCCCCCCCTCCTCCTCTCACTAAGGGTTTTATAGTCACTTCCCCCCCCTCCTCCTCTCACTAAGGGTTTTATAGTCACTGCCCCCCCCCTCCTCACACTAAGGGTTTTATAGTCACTGCCCCCCCCCCCTCCTCTCACTAAGGGTTTTATAGTCACTTCCCCCCCCTCCTCTCACTAAGGGTTTTATAGTCACTGCCCCCCCTCCTCCTCTCACTAAGGGTTTTATAGTCACTTCCCCCCGCCTCCTCCTCACGCTAAGGGTTTTATAGTCACTGCCCCCCCTCCTCCTCTCACTAAGGGTTTTATAGTCACTGCCCCCCCTCCTCACGCTAAGGGTTTTATAGTCACTGCCCCTCCTCCTCACGCTAAGGGTTTTATAGTCACTGCCCCCCCCTCCTCCTCACACTAAGGGTTTTATAGTCACTGCCCCTCCTCCTCACACTAAGGGTTTTATAGTCACTGCCCCCCCCCCTCCTCACACTAAGGGTTTTATAGCCACTGCCCCCCCCTCCTCCTCACACTAAGGGTTTTATAGTCACTGCCCCTCCTCACACTAAGTGTTTTATAGTCACTGCCCCCCCCCTCCTCACACTAAGGGTTTTATAGCCACTGCCCCCCCCTCCTCCTCACACTAAGGGTTTTATAGTCAGTTCCCCCCCTCCTCCTCTCACTAAGGGTTTTATAGTCACTGCCCCCCCCCCCTCCTCTCACTAAGGGTTTTATAGTCACTTCCCCCCCCTCCTCCTCTCACTAAGGGTTTTATAGTCACTGCCCCCCCTCCTCCTCTCACTAAGGGTTTTATAGTCACTGCCCCTCCTCCTCCTCTCACTAAGGGTTTTATAGTCACTGCCCCTCCTCCTCTCACTAAGGGTTTTATAGTCACTGCCCCTCCTCCTCCTCTCACTAAGGGTTTTATAGTCACTGCCCCTCCTCCTCTCACTAAGGGTTTTATAGTCACTGCCCCCCCCTCCTCTCACTAAGGGTTTTATAGTCACTCCCCCCCCCCCCCCCACCCTCCTCTCACTAAGGGTTTTATAGTCACTGCCCCCCCCTCCTCTCACTAAGGGTTTTATAGTCACTGCCCCCCCTCCTCCTCTCACTAAGGGTTTTATAGTCACTTCCCCCCCCCCCTCCTCTCACTAAGGGTTTTATAGTCACTGCCCCCCCTCCTCCTCTCACTAAGGGTTTTAAAGTCACTGCCCCCCCTCCTCCTCTCACTAAGGGTTTTATAGTCACCCCCCCCCCCCCTCCTCTCACTAAGGGTTTTATAGTCACTGCCCCTCCTCCTCCTCTCACTAAGGGTTTTATAGTCACTGCCCCTCCTCCTCTCACTAAGGGTTTTATAGTCACTGCCCCCCCCTCCTCTCACTAAGGGTTTTATAGTCACTCCCCCCCTCCTCTCACTAAGGGTTTTATAGTCACTGCCCCCCCCTCCTCTCACTAAGGGTTTTATAGTCACTGCCCCCCCCTCCTCCTCTCACTAAGGGTTTTATAGTCACTTCCCCCCCCCCCTCCTCTCACTAAGGGTTTTATAGTCACTGCCCCCCCCTCCTCACACTAAGGGTTTTATAGTCACTGCCCCCCCTCCTCCTCTCACTAAGGGTTTTATAGTCACTCCCCCCCCCCTCCTCTCACTAAGGGTTTTATAGTCACTGCCCCCCCCTCCTCTCACTAAGGGTTTTATAGTCACTGCCCCCCCCTCCTCTCACTAAGGGTTTTATAGTCACTGCCCCCCCTCCTCCTCTCACTAAGGGTTTTATAGTCACTTCCCCCCCCCCCTCCTCTCACCAAGGGTTTTATAGTCACTGCCCCCCCCCCCCCCCTCCTCTCACTAAGGGTTTTATAGTCACTGCCCCCCCCTCCTCTCACTAAGGGTTTTATAGTCACTGCCCCCCCTCCTCCTCTCACTAAGGGTTTTATAGTCACTTCCCCCCCCCCCCTCCTCTCACTAAGGGTTTTATAGTCACTGCCCCCCCTCCTCCTCTCACTAAGGGTTTTATAGTCACTGCCCCCCCTCCTCCTCTCACTAAGGGTTTTATAGTCACTTCCCCCCCCCCTCCTCTCACTAAGGGTTTTATAGTCACTGCCCCTCCTCCTCCTCTCACTAAGGGTTTTATAGTCACTGCCCCTCCTCCTCTCACTAAGGGTTTTATAGTCACTGCCCCCCCCTCCTCTCACTAAGGGTTTTATAGTCACTGCCCCCCCCCCTCCTCACACTAAGGGTTTTATAGTCACTGCCCCCCCCCCCCTCCTCTCACTAAGGGTTTTATAGTCACTGCCCCCCCCCCTCCTCTCACTAAGGGTTTTATAGTCACTGCCCCCCCCCCTCCTCTCACTAAGGGTTTTATAGTCACAGCCCCCCCCTCCTCTCACTAAGGGTTTTATAGTCACTGCCCCCCCTCCTCCTCTCACTAAGGGTTTTATAGTCACTCCCCCCCCCCCCCTCCTCTCACTAAGGGTTTTATAGTCACTGCCCCCCCCTCCTCACACTAAGGGTTTTATAGTCACTGCCCCCCCTCCTCCTCTCACTAAGGGTTTTATAGTCACTCCCCCCCCCCTCCTCTCACTAAGGGTTTTATAGTCACTGCCCCCCCCTCCTCTCACTAAGGGTTTTATAGTCACTGCCCCCCCCTCCTCTCACTAAGGGTTTTATAGTCACTGCCCCCCCCCTCCTCACACTAAGGGTTTTATAGTCACTGCCCCCCCCCCCCCCCCCTCCTCTCACTAAGGGTTTTATAGTCACTGCCCCCCCCCCCCCTCACACGGAGGGCTTTGTAGTCACTGCCCCCCCCCTCCTCTCACTAAGGGTTTTATAGTCACTTCCCCGCCCCCCCCCCCCCTCACTAAGGGTTTTATAGTCACTGCCCCCCCCTCCTCTCACTAAGGGTTTTATAGTCACTCCCCCCCCCTCCTCTCACTAAGGGTTTTATAGTCACTGCCCCCCCTCCTCCTCTCACTAAGGGTTTTATAGTCACTGCCCCCCCTCCTCCTCTCACTAAGGGTTTTATAGTCACTTCCCCCCCCCCTCCTCTCACTAAGGGTTTTATAGTCACTGCCCCTCCTCCTCCTCTCACTAAGGGTTTTATAGTCACTGCCCCTCCTCCTCTCACTAAGGGTTTTATAGTCACTGCCCCCCCCTCCTCTCACTAAGGGTTTTATAGTCACTTCCCCCCCCCCCTCCTCTCACTAAGGGTTTTATAGTCACAGCCCCCCCCTCCTCTCACTAAGGGTTTTATAGTCACTGCCCCCCCTCCTCCTCTCACTAAGGGTTTTATAGTCACTCCCCCCCCCCCCCCTCCTCTCACTAAGGGTTTTATAGTCACTGCCCCCCCCTCCTCTCACTAAGGGTTTTATAGTCACTGCCCCCCCCTCCTCTCACTAAGGGTTTTATAGTCACTGCCCCCCCTCCTCCTCTCACTAAGGGTTTTATAGTCACTGCCCCCCCCCCTCCTCTCACCAAGGGTTTTATAGTCACTGCCCCCCCCTCCTCTCACTAAGGGTTTTATAGTCATTGCCCCCCCCCCCCTCCTCACACTAAGGGTTTTCTAGTCACTGCCCTCCCCCTCCTCACACTAAGGGTTTTCTAGTCACTGCCCTCCCCCTCCTCACACTAAGGGTTTTATAGTCACTGCCCCCCCTCCTCAGCTAAGGGTTTTATAGTCACTGCCCCCCCTCCTCCTCTCACTAAGGGTTTTATAGTCACTGCCCCTCCTCCTCACACTAAGGGTTTTATAGTCACTGCCCCCCCCCCCCCCCCTCCTCAGCTAAGGGATTTATAGTCACTGCCCCTCCTCCTCAGCTAAGGGTTTTATAGTCACTGCCCCCCCTCCTCCTCTCACTAAGGGTTTTATAGTCACTGCCCCCCCTCCTCAGCTAAGGGTTTTATAGTCACTGCCCCCCCCCCCCCCTCCTCCTCTCACTAAGGGTTTGATAGTCACTGCCCCCCCCCCCCCCTCCTCCTCTCACTAAGGGTTTTATAGTCACTGCCCCCCCTCCTCCTCTCACTAAGGGTTTTATAGTCACTTCCCCCCCCCCTCCTCACACGGAGGGTTTTGTAGTCACTGCCCCCCCTCCTCCTCTCACTAAGGGTTTTATAGTCACTGCCCCCCCCCCCCCTCCTCTCACTAAGAGTTTTATAGTCACTTCCCCCCCTCCTCCTCTCACTAAGGGTTTTATAGTCACTGCCCCCCCTCCTCCTCTCACTAAGGGTTTTATAGTCACTGCCCCTCCTCCTCCTCACATGAAGGGTTTTATAGTCACTGCCCCCCCTCCTCCTCTCACTAAGGGTTTTATAGTCACTGCCCCTCCTCCTCCTCTCACTAAGGGTTTTATAGTCACTGCCCCTCCTCCTCACACTAAGGGTTTTATAGTCACTGCCCCCCCTCCTCCTCTCACTAAGGGTTTTATAGTCACTGCCCCCCCTCCTCCTCTCACTAAGGGTTTTATAGTCACTGCCCCCCCTCCTCCTCTCACTAAGGGTTTTATAGTCACTCCCCCCCCCTCCTCTCACTAAGGGTTTTATAGTCACTGCCCCTCCTCCTCCTCTCACTAAGGGTTTTATAGTCACTGCCCCTCCTCCTCCTCTCACTAAGGGTTTTATAGTCACTGCCCCTCCTCCTCCTCTCACTAAGGGTTTTATAATCACTGCCCCTCCTCCTCACACGGAGGGTTTTGTAGTCACTGCCCCCCCTCCTCCTCTCACTAAGGGTTTTATAGTCACTGCCCCCCCCCCCCCTCCTCTCACTAAGAGTTTTATAGTCACTTCCCCCCCCTCCTCCTCTCACTAAGGGTTTTATAGTCACTGCCCCCCCTCCTCCTCTCACTAAGGGTTTTATAGTCACTGCCCCTCCTCCTCCTCACATGAAGGGTTTTATAGTCACTGCCCCCCCTCCTCCTCTCACTAAGGGTTTTATAGTCACTGCCCCTCCTCCTCCTCTCACTAAGGGTTTTATAGTCACTGCCCCTCCTCCTCACACTAAGGGTTTTATAGTCACTGCCCCCCCTCCTCCTCTCACTAAGGGTTTTATAGTCACTGCCCCCCCTCCTCCTCTCACTAAGGGTTTTATAGTCACTGCCCCCCCTCCTCCTCTCACTAAGGGTTTTATAGTCACTCCCCCCCCCCTCCTCTCACTAAGGGTTTTATAGTCACTGCCCCTCCTCCTCCTCTCACTAAGGGTTTTATAGTCACTGCCCCTCCTCCTCTCACTAAGGGTTTTATAGTCACTGCCCCCCCCTCCTCTCACTAAGGGTTTTATAGTCACTCCCCCCCCCCCCCTCCTCTCACTAAGGGTTTTATAGTCACTGCCCCCCCCTCCTCTCACTAAGGGTTTTATAGTCACTGCCCCCCCTCCTCCTCTCACTAAGGGTTTTATAGTCACTTCCCCCCCCCCCTCCTCTCACTAAGGGTTTTATAGTCACTGCCCCCCCTCCTCCTCTCACTAAGGGTTTTATAGTCACTGCCCCCCCTCCTCCTCTCACTAAGGGTTTTATAGTCACTCCCCCCCCCCCCCCCCTCCTCTCACTAAGGGTTTTATAGTCACTGCCCCTCCTCCTCCTCTCACTAAGGGTTTTATAGTCACTGCCCCCCCCTCCTCTCACTAAGGGTTTTATAGTCACTCCCCCCCCCCCTCCTCTCACTAAGGGTTTTATAGTCACAGCCCCCCCCTCCTCTCACTAAGGGTTTTATAGTCACTGCCCCCCCTCCTCCTCTCACTAAGGGTTTTATAGTCACTCCCCCCCCCCCTCCTCTCACTAAGGGTTTTATAGTCACTGCCCCCCCCTCCTCACACTAAGGGTTTTATAGTCACTGCCCCCCCCTCCTCCTCTCACTAAGGGTTTTATAGTCACTCCCCCCCCCTCCTCTCACTAAGGGTTTTATAGTCACTGCCCTCTCACTAAGGGTTTTATAGTCACTTCCCCCCCCCCCTCCTCTCACCAAGGGTTTTATAGTCACTGCCCCCCCCTCCTCTCACTAAGGGTTTTATAGTCACTGCCCCCCCCTCCTCACACTAAGGGTTTTCTAGTCACTGCCCTCCCCCTCCTCTCACTAAGGGTTTTATAGTCACTGCCCCCCCTCCTCAGCTAAGGGTTTTATAGTCACTGCCCCCCCTCCTCCTCTCACTAAGGGTTTTATAGTCACTGCCCCTCCTCCTCACACTAAGGGTTTTATAGTCACTGCCCCCCCCCCCCCCCCCTCCTCAGCTAAGGGATTTATAGTCACTGCCCCTCCTCCTCAGCTAAGGGTTTTATAGTCACTGCCCCCCCTCCTCCTCTGACTAAGGGTTTTATAGTCACTGCCCCCCCCCCCCTCCTCTCACTAAGGGTTTTATAGTCACTGCCCCCCCCCCTCCTCTCACTAAGGGTTTTATAGTCACTGCCCCCCCTCCTCCTCTCACACTAAGGGTTTTATAGTCACTGCCCCCCCCCCCCCTCCTCAGCTAAGGGTTTTATAGTCACTGCCCCCCCTCCTCCTCTCACTAAGGGTTTTATAGTCACTGCCCCCCCTCCTCCTCTCACTAAGGATTTTATAGTCACTGCCCCCCCTCCTCCTCTCACTAAGGGTTTTATAGTCACTGCCCCCCCCCCTCCTCAGCTAAGGGATTTATAGTCACTGCCCCTCCTCACACTAAGGGTTTTATAGTCACTGCCCCCCCTCCTCCTCTCACTAAGGGTTTTATAGTCACTGCCCCCCCCTCCTCAGCTAAGGGATTTATAGTCACTGCCCACCCCCTCCTCAGCTAAGGGTTTTATAGTCACTGCACCCCCTCCTCCTCCTCAGCTAAGGGTTTTATAGTCACTGCCCCCCCCCCCCCTCCTCCTCTCACTAAGGGTTTTATAGTCACTGCCCCCCCTCCTCCTCCTCAGCTAAGGGTTTTATAGTCACTGCCCCCCCCCCCCCTCCTCCTCTCACTAAGGGTTTTATAGTCACTGCCCCCCCCCCCCCCCCTCAGCTAAGGGTTTTATAGTCACTGCCCCCCCCCCTCCTCCTCTCACTAAGGGTTTTATAGTCACTGCCCCCCCCCCTCCTCCTCTCACTAAGGGTTTTATAGTCACTGCCCCCCCTCCTCCTCTCACTAAGGGTTTTATAGTCACTGCCCCTCCTCCTCACACTAAGGGTTTTATAGTCACTGCCCCCCCCCCCCCTCCTCAGCTAAGGGATTTATAGTCACTGCCCCTCCTCCTCAGCTAAGGGTTTTATAGTCACTGCCCCCCCTCCTCCTCTGACTAAGGGTTTTATAGTCACTGCCCCCCCCCCCCCTCCTCTCACTAAGGGTTTTATAGTCACTGCCCCCCCTCCTCCTCTCACACTAAGGGTTTTATAGTCACTGCCCCCCCTCCTCCTCTCACACTAAGGGTTTTATAGTCACTGCCCCCCCCCCCCCTCCTCAGCTAAGGGTTTTATAGTCACTGCCCCCCCTCCTCCTCTCACTAAGGGTTTTATAGTCACTGCCCCCCCTCCTCCTCTCACTAAGGATTTTATAGTCACTGCCCCCCCTCCTCCTCTCACTAAGGGTTTTATAGTCACTGCCCCCCCCCCTCCTCAGCTAAGGGATTTATAGTCACTGCCCCTCCTCACACTAAGGGTTTTATAGTCACTGCCCCCCCTCCTCCTCTCACTAAGGGTTTTATAGTCACTGCCCCCCCCTCCTCAGCTAAGGGATTTATAGTCACTGCCCACCCCCTCCTCAGCTAAGGGTTTTATAGTCACTGCACCCCCTCCTCCTCCTCAGCTAAGGGTTTTATAGTCACTGCCCCCCCCCCCCTCCTCCTCTCACTAAGGGTTTTATAGTCACTGCCCCCCCTCCTCCTCCTCAGCTAAGGGTTTTATAGTCACTGCCCCCCCCCCCCCCTCCTCCTCTCACTAAGGGTTTTATAGTCACTGCCCCCCCCCCCCCCCCCCCTCAGCTAAGGGTTTTATAGTCACTGCCCCCCCCCCTCCTCCTCTCACTAAGGGTTTTATAGTCACTGCCCCCCCCCCTCCTCCTCTCACTAAGGGTTTTATAGTCACTGCCCCCCCTCCTCCTCTCACTAAGGGATTTATAGTCACTGCCCCCCCTCCTCCTCTCACTAAGGGATTTATAGTCACTGCCCCCCCCCCCTCCTCTCACTAAGGGTTTTATAGTCACTGCCCCCCCTCCTCCTCTCACTAAGGGTTTTATAGTCTCTGCCCCCCCCCCCTCCTCTCACTAAGGGTTTTATAGTCACTGCCCCCCCTCCTCCTCTCACTAAGGGTTTTATAGTCACTGCCCCCCCTCCTCCTCTCACTAAGGGTTTTACAGTCACTGCCCCCCCCCCCCCCCCTCCTCAACTAAGGGATTTATAGTCACTGCCCCCCCTCCTCAGCTAAGGGATTTATAGTCACTGCCCCCCCTCCTCACACTAAGGGATTTATAGTCACTGCCCCCCTCAAGCTAATGGTTTTATAGTCACTCCCCCCCCCCCCCCCCTCCTCACGCTAAGGGTTTTATAGTCAATGTGAAATGCTCCCAGCGCTGTTTTACAACCCCAAACTTATGAACCTAGTCCACACCGTTTCCTGTGTAAATGTATCCCAGCCCCCAGGTCGAGAGGGGGGGAGTTGATTCTGACACGCGGAACTATTTTTGTAAAAATAATAATAAAAATAAAATGTACAAATTAAACAATAACATTTAAAATATCAAACCTAATTTAGACAGTGAGTTAATGATGTAGGACACACGCAGCGTGTACATGCTACCTGTTACTGCAATAACCTGCTCTGCGAACGCACATGATAATAAATGTGGTATTTTGTAGTCTAAAGGCAATAAGCACGCATGTATTCTAAGGATGTCGTCTAGTGAAATTCTCTAACGTTCTTCAAGTGTCTTTAGTTTTTCACAAAGTAAAGTCCATGGGCTTGACCATGCTCTAAAAGAAGGACTTTGACAGATGTGCTGAAATGAACTGTAAACTGTCTGGGCTACTCTGACTGTCAGTGGGCCCTGTCTCCTGTAGCTCAGTGTGTGGGATTTTACTGAGCTGTCACATTTAATTAGCATTCCACAAGCATAAAGCAAAACAACGGGATCTGCCACTAACACAATACTCATGTTGTTTTCACACCAGGTCTAGTGAGATCGTTGTGTTGTTGTTTCAATACCCCACAGAATCTGATAACCTTCGTAGGCCAGTGAAGAGAATGGCTTTGTTTTCAGTCCGACTATTATTGTAAACAAATGCCAGATCTCACAACGCCTGGATAGGGGTTCACCATATCAGCTCACCACATCATATAATCAGTCTGATGCCCGACTGCAAACATTGTATTGGTTAATGCAATGCATTGTCTGCAATGTAGTCATCCTGGAACGTGCTCTTCGGCCATTAGTCAGGGGGTTGTCAGGTCCCCAGTTGTTTTAAATAAGCTATGTTGACCAATGACTGGTGTTCAGAAGTGTGTCAAGCTATATTTAGATTTTGGAACTGCCGATGGAAAAATGTGTGATACGCTCTATGGATTCCTTTTGATACTAAGGAGTGCGAGTGTCCACTTTCTTCAGAATCTATAATGGGTTAAAGCACATGCTGCAGGATTATGGAATCAGCCAAAACAAATGACTGAACACCTCCCACACATTTACCCACACGCATGGGCAATCACACACTTGGTGTATGTGTGTGTGTGTTTTAAAAGAGATTCTTCTCAACAGTAGAGCTATACTACATCCTGTAATAGCGGTCTCTGTCAGGATGTCTCCATGCATTCAGTCAGGCAGGTATAGCAAGGCTTGTTGGATCTACCCGTGTGTGTAAGACGATAAGCATAAACATACACGCAGATATTGGATCATAAGAAGGTGAATCATGAAATGTAGAAAAGAAAGGTTTCCTTCCTCAGATAGCGGGGGCTTCTTTCTGGACATCAGATACGGTCTTTACATTTTAACGAACACAATAAAGTCCCTTCAGCCAGCTCCTCCGGTTCTAGCTAATCAACAGTGTACAGAAGCGTGACTGTTCCAGGGGACGGAGAGGTGGAGGAAGGAATGGGGGGCATGGGGTCTTTCATGGCTGAAAGTAAGGCTGCGTCCTGAATGGCAGGGTGTGTGAGGGACTGGGAACGGAAAAGGGGGATGGGGGGGGGCCGTGGGGTCTTTCATGGCTGAAAGTAAGGCTGTGTCCTGAATGGCACCGTGTTCCCTGTAGTGCACACCTTTTGACCAGAGCTGTATGGGTCCTGGAGAAGAGGTGTGAACTATGTAGGTTGCCATCCGGGATGCACCCTAATAGGTGTGGTGTTGAAGCCACTCCAGGCCATGTTTTAATCACTATCAGATGTCCGAGAGAGGCCTGCCTTGCAGTCTGGAGCGATTTACGAGGGGCTGCCTGGCTGGATGAAGGAAAAAAAGGTGTCTTTGTTGTCTACGAGAGAAATTAGTTGTTGACTAAGTTGTTGTGGTTGGAATGTTACGCTAACGGTGTTTGTGTCAGTTGATAAAACTTGTTCTTGATGTTCGTTGAAATTGTTGATTGGAAAGGGAAAAAGGAGTGATCTAATTGACTGTCCCTGACACGAAACAATAAGCATTTAAGTTTCCTAAGTTTGGCTTGGCCCAGACCAAGCTCTGTGGGAGGATGCAGGCTCAACAAGTTGGGTGAAGGCTGTCATAAAATAAGCATGGTAAAATCCTAACGTCTTTACAAGCACTGTAAAAAAAATAGCTAGTATGTGTAGCCCCCACACATTCGGGCTGGGGTGTGAAGGAGAACGTGTCAGATTCCTCCTGAATCTAAAGCAGAAAGATCTCAAGCATAACCACCGCCGGGCAAAAATACATTGAGACGACTGACATTAAACATCAATGTTAGGTTGAACAGCAGGATTTTCAATATTTAAAATATAATTCACTTTTGTAGAAAACTCAACTAAATTTCAAACCGACCATTTTATTTCTGTGTAAATTAAATCCCTGGAGAGTTAGACCCCATGTAATCATGACTATCTATCTATTTGACTTGCTTTGGCAATGTAAACATATGTTTCCCATGCCAATAAAACGCCTTGAATTGTTAGTTCAGCTTCTGTTCATACCCGTCAAATGTTACGTGATTTCGCGGCTACCCCTTTGTGTCGCCTCAATGGTAACTAAGCGGCTTCAGCCTGTTGCCAGGAGACCTAGTCCTGTCTGTGTGTAGCCTACCACCCAGGCCTGGTGAATGGAGGCTCCAGGGGTGGGCTCCAGGGCCACTGTCTAATCCCTGGAAGGTGAGGCCCTGGCTGACTGTGTCAACAGGGCTGATGAGAATGAGAACCAGAGAGTCCCAATGTGGGTGGGGGGGAAACGATGTCAGGCTCTAGGAATAACATTCCATCAGGGGGTGGCTGCACACCTTTTCAGAAGAGCTGCCCGTTGGCTTGGTCAGGGTGGTGGAGAGCAATCAAGACCCCTCAACCGGCCAGCTTACTGTATACTTACCAGGCAGCCATTCACTGGCTCTAGATCAGCTGAGTTCCAACACTCGCTCACCTCCTCAAAACAGCTCTGACTGGCTAGTGACCAGCAGGGCCCGTGTTCCTAAAGCGCCTGAGTGTAGGAGTGCTGATCTAGGATCAGTTATGCCTTTTTTAGATCATAATGAATAAGATTTATATGGACAGGGAGTGGACCTGATCCTATATCAGCACTCCTACTCTGAGACACTTTTATGAATATGGGTCCTGTTCCACTCCACCTTTCTGTCTCCTCTCTTTCACTGATAGGGTTGCCAGTGTCTTCTCCTCCTTCCTTCATCCTGTCGTCAAGACGGATGAGAGGATATGAGAGAACCGTGCAACCTCGTCTGTTTATTTTTACCTGCTGCTCTCACCCCTCACGCTGCTCAGACGCTGACCCTTGACCCGGGTGGCGATCACAGAGGATTTGGATGAGTCTTTGAACCTGTGTGTGCTCAGGAGCTGTCCTGCTGGAATTGATGGATGTTGTAGGGCTCTCCCAAAGGGGTTTAGTTGATGCACGCAGTGTTGTTCAAGCGGTGATTCAGTCTGCCGTTTCTCCATGTGCCCCGCAAATCAGAACAGGTCTGAACATGTAAATGCAGCAACCGTGGCTTCAAATACTATTGACATCCTTTGTTATTTTAGCTTTTGCTTTACCCTGCCATAAGTGCCAGATGGGCAGGGTTTGCACAATATTGTATTGCTTACATTGCCCCAGACAAAGCCAATTGAGCCCAGATAAAGTATTTTCAATGATTTAAAATGTGATTGATATGAATACCCATCAAGACAGTGTCCTACACATCACCGATAGGGGTTAAGGAGGGATAGTTTGAAATGGTGTAGGAAGCTTCTGTGTTTCGTTCTAGACACCTGGTAAAGTACACCAGTAAACTGTGCATTCGGTACCTCGCACCTGGGAAAATGTTTGCTGTGGAAACATTACATCAGCAACACTTTTGGTATCCCGTCAATCAAACCTAGATGGACGGATAGACATGCAGGCAGACTAGTGTTGTCTTTGGACAGGCAGCTTACAGTGGAGTCCTCTGTGTATCACTGTGGTGGGATTAATGAGTACTTCCACCAGGGGTTCAGGTGAGGACACGACATAGGTCCAGGACTGTGACTGTGGAGATGGGCCCCCAAGCTACAGCTGTCCACAGGCTGTGACCGAGTGAGGGTGACTGTGGAGATGGGCCCCCAAGCTACAGCTGTCCACAGGCTGTGACCGAGTGAGGGTGACTGTGGAGATGGGCCCCCAAGCTACAGCTGTCCACAGGCTGTGACCGAGTGAGGGTGACTGTGTCCAACTGTACTGCCGTGTGGATCTCCAGTAATTCTCCATGTAGCTGTATCATGTTCAATATGGTGTACGGTGAGGTTGCCTCAAGACACTGATCTGAGATCAGTTTTGCATTTCCCCCCACTAATGGTTAAGGTTAGGATAGGGGGAGGAAAAGATTAACCTAGATCTGTACCCAGGGTAAACTTCACCATGGTGCATTTTTTAAATTCAACTTAAGTCAGGTAAGAACAAATTCTTATTTTACAATGACGGACAAACCCTCCCCTAACCCGGACGACGCTGGGCCAATTGTGCGCCGCCCTATGAGACGGCCAGTTGTGATTTAGCCCAGGGTCGAACCAAGGTCTGTAGTGATGCCTCTAGCACTGAGATGCAGTGCCTTAAACCGCTGCGCCAATCGGGATCAGAGATGCCCTCAGAACAATGCTAGCCATGAACTCAATGTCCCACCACGGGGTCAGACCACGGCCTTTTCAGTATGGGGGAACGTTGGAGAATTGAGATGAGTTCGGGAGACTGATCTTTACTCTGTTATACTGCTGCTGCTGATGATAGCAGCTTTGTACTCATAAAAAGACCCTGGAATGTTTTTGATTAAAAAGATGCACAGCCACGATAGTGTGTTCCACTTCAAATAATGCTTTGAACCTTGTGTGTGTGTGTGAGAGTGTGTGTGAGTGATAGAGTCCTACGTGTGTCTGACATGCAGATGAAACGAAGCCTGCTGTCTGATAGGACTACTGAAGATATTGCATGCCTCCTCCTTATTGATAATTAAAGTGCCAGTGAGTCTGGCAGCCTGCTCTCTGCTCTACTGCCCTCCCTCCCTTACTCCATTGACCATGTTCATCCAGGCTTGAGCATCACTGACCACCTGCTGGGACACCCTCTCACAGGTATCCATTTGAAACAGGACATGGAAGAGGTGAGCTCCAGTACGGCATCCATATTCCCCATTTGAATAACTCTGACTTTGCTGATGGCTACTTTATTGAGGAAAAGTTACGTTTCCTATGACTGTGACGTGCTGTTGTCCCACCTAGCTATCTGAATTCACTAAATGCAAGTTGCTCTGGATGCAGTAAGAGCGTCTGCTGAATGACTAAAATATCAATGTAAAAAAATGTGAAGTCATCCTTCGTCGGACAAAATGGCGTTCTATTATGGATGCCATATGACCAAGAATCCCTCATAGATATAAAGTACTCCGGCCGTCCTCCGCTGTGGATCCCATCGCGGTGCAACTTAGGGCTGGGAATTTCCAGGGACCTCACGATACGATATTATCACGATATGTTATTGTCACAATACTATCATAGTATGATAATATCATGATACGTAGGTGCCAATAGGATTTGTTTTGAGATTGGACACTGCGATCATTTCAAAATATATATATATATATTTTTGTGATTTGATGTTCCAACCGTATTGCTCACCATTTCTGCTGCAGAGAGATGAGAGAGGTTGAGAAGATTTAGTTTTAATCAGTCATGGAAATAAGTTCTGAAAATATTGTGGCCCACTATTTAAAAAGATGAAGAACAAGCTATAGGATAGACAATCCTTGAGTTTTGGTGCAGATACAGCCGACTAGCTACTCCACTCTGACTTCTAGCCGGGGCCTCTCAGACAGACTCAGCAGTCTGGTGATTGAATCAGGAAGCCGTCGTTCTTTTAATGCCTCAGTGTAATCCAAGCCAGCTGCATCACTGTAAATACACTGAACAAAAATATAAACACAACATGCAACAATTTCATTGATTTTACTGAGTTACAGTTCATATGAGGAAATCAGTCAATTGAAATAAATAAATGAGGCCCTAATCTATGGATTTCACATGACTGGGAATACAGATATGCATCTGATCACAGATTATTTTTTTTTAAGTAAAAATAAAAGTAGGGGGGTGGATCAGAAAAGCAGTCAGTATCTGGTTTTACCACCATTTGCCTCATGCAGCGCGACACATCTCCTTCACATAGAGTCGATCAGGCTGTTGATTGTGGCCTGTAGAATGCTGTCCCCACTCCTCTTCAATGGTTGCTGGATATTGGCGGGAACTGGAACACGCTGTCGTACAAATTGACCCAGAGCACCCGAGACCTGCTCAGTGGGTGACAAGACTGAGTATGCAGGCCACGGAAGAACTGGGACATTTTCAGCTTCCAGGAATTGTGTACTGATCCTTGCGACATGGGGTCGTGCATTATCTTGCTGAAACATGAGGATGGCGGTGGATGAATGGCCTGACAATGGGCCTCAGGATCTCGTCACGGTATCTCTGTGCATTCAAATTTCCATTGATAAAAATGCAATTATGTTCGTTCCATAGCTTATGCCTGCTCATAACATAACCCCAGCAAACTGCTCGCCCACATGACGACATACTGCCTGTTACAGTTGAAACTAGGATTCATTTGTGAAGACCACACATCTCCAGCGTGGCATTTTCACACTGAAGTCGGTTAAGACGCCGAACTGCAGTCAGGTCAAGACCCTGATGGGGACGACGAGCACACAGATGAGCTTCCATGAGATGGTTTCTGACAGTTTTTGCAGAAATCCTTCAGTTGTACAAACCCACAGTTTCATCAGCTGTCCGGGTGGCTGATCTCAGATGATCCTGTTGGTGAAGAACCTGGATGTGGAGGTCCTGGGCTGGCGTGGTTACACGTGGTCTGCGATTGTGAGGCCGGTTGGACGTACTGCCAAATTCTCTAAAATGACATTGGTAACATGGTAACATTTACATTATCTGGCAACAGCTCTGGTGGACATTCCTGCAGTCAACAAGCCAATTGCATGCTCCCTTAACTCTAAATCCATGTCCTTGTGCTGTGTGACAAACCTGCCTGTCGCCTTTTATTGTCTCATGGTGCACCTGTGTAATGATCCCAATGATTCCCAGCACAAGGTGCACCTGTGTAATGATCATGCTGTTTATAATCAGCTTCTTGATATGACACACCTATCAGGTGGATTGATTATCTTGGCAAAAGACACATGCTCCCTAACAGGAATGTAAACAAAGTTGTGCACATGATGTGAGATGTTGAACATTTCTGGGATCTTTTATTTCAGCTCATGAAACATGGGAACAAAACTTTACATTTTATTTTATTTTATTTTTATTTGACCGTTATTTTACCAGGTAAGTTGACTGAGAAAACATTCTCATTTACAGCAATGACCTGGGGAATAGTTACAGGGGAGAGGAGGGGGATGAATGAGCCAATTGTTTGTTACATGTTGCGTTTATATTTTTGTTCAGTGTATAATGCACGTATTCTACCTGAATAATACCATATATTGTGTAAAAAACAAAATTGTTTTAAAGAACCCAGAAATTGCGTAAATCATGGCCATGATTAGTTTAAAATGGCTTAGATTGATATTAAGATTACATGAATGGCTGTTAGGAACATGCTCCCAGTTTGCTACATTTGAATTAGGCTTCTGCACTAAGCACAGGGCCAACCACAGACCCAACTCAAGCACATTACAGTCCAGCTGTAAACAGACATACCTCGGAGCGAGTGGGATGGCTAAATTGAAAAGACGAGTAGGCCTAGTGCATTCCCCACAGCAGCCCTCCCTTCGTATGCATCAACTTCCTGTTTAGGATATTAGGTAGAAAACAAGCATGCACACACACACTGTGTTTATACCCAATGACTGTGTACACTACTACTAGCACCTCTACCTCTGCTACCTCTACCTCTACTACTGCAACCTCTACTACTGCTACTACTACTACCACCTCTACCTCTGCTACTTCTACCTCTGCTCTCTCTACTACTGCAACCTCTACTACTGCTACTACTACTACCATCTCTACCTCTGCCACTACTACTTCTGCTACCTCTACTACTGCTACCTCTACTACTGCTACCTCTACTACTGCTACCTCTACTACTGCTACCTCTACTACTGCTACTACTACTACCACCTCTACCTCTGCCACTACTTCTGCTACCTCTACTACTACTACTACTACTACTGCTACTACTACCACCTCTACCTCTGCCACTACTACTGCTACCTCTACTACTACTACTACTACTACTGCTACTACTACCACCTCTACCTCTGCCACTACTTCTGCTACCTTTACTACTACTACTACTACTGCTACTACTACTACTACTACTACTACTGCTACTACTACCACCTCTACCTCTGCCACTACTACTGTTACCTCTACTACTGCAACCTCTACTACTGCTACTACTACTACCACCTCTACCTCTGCCACTACTACTACTGCTACCTCTACTACTGCTACCTCTACTACTGCTACCTCTACTACTGCTACTACTACCACCTCTACCTCTGCCACTACTACTGCTACCTCTACTACTGCTACCTCTACTACTACTACTACTACCACCTCTACCTCTGCCACTACTTCTGCTACCTCTACTACTGCTACCTCTACTACTACTACTACTACTACTACTACTACTACTACTACCACCTCTACCTCTGCCACTACTTCTGCTACCTCTACTACTACTACTACTACTACTACTACTGCTACTACTACCACCTCTACCTCTGCCACTACTACTTCTGCTACCTCTACTACTACTACTACTACTACTACTACTACTACTACTACCACCTCTACCTCTGCCACTACTTCTGCTACCTCTACTACTGCTACCTCTACTACTACTACTACTACTACTACTACTACTACTACTACCACCTCTACCTCTGCCACTACTTCTGCTACCTCTACTACTACTACTACTACTACTGCTACTACTACCACCTCTACCTCTGCCACTACTAGTTCTGCTACCTCTACTACTGCTACCTCTACTACTGCTACTACTACCACCTCTACCTCTGCCACTACTACTTCTGCTACCTCTACTACTGCTACCTCTACTACTGCTACTACTACCACCTCTACCTCTGCCACTACTACTGCTACCTTTACTACTACTACTACTACTACTACTGCTACCTCTACTACTACTACTACTACTACTACTACTACTACTACCACCTCTACCTCTGCCACTACTTCTGCTACCTCTACTACTGCTACCTCTACTTCTACTGCTACCTCTACTACTGCTACCTCTACTACTACTACTACTGCTACCTCTACTACTACTACTGCTACCTCTACTACTACTACTGCTACCTCTACTACTACTACTACTGCTACCTCTACTACTACTACTGCTACCTCTACTACTACTACCGCTACCTCTACTACTGCTACCTCTACCTCTACTGCTACCTCTACTGCTACCTCTACTACTGCTACCTCTACTACTGCTACCTCTACTACTACTACTACTACTACTAATACCGTATGTTTTCTTCCCATCATGCCAAGCAATCATGGATTATACTAAGATGTTGCTGAACATCATCTACTGAACCAGAGATCAGTACAGTATACTCAGGGCACAGAGTATGGTGAAGTTGCCCCTAAATGCTGATCTTGGGTCAGTTTAGCATTTTCTCTACTGATGGTTTAGGTTAGAATTGGGGGATGGGGAAGCTGACCCTAGATCTGTACCTAGGGGAAACTTCACCCCGGAGCCAGTTTGATCCTTTTGGTTGTTCCCACTGCTGGTGTTTCAACCCCATTCTAGGTGGTCTGCCACACGGCCTTGAGACTCACTGTGTTTGTGAGCGCCTGTCTGCCAGAGCGTCTCCCCGGCTCTCCCCGGCTCTCCACGGACCCAACTAATCATCAAGCCTAAGATGTTTTTGAATTAGGTGACTGTGAGTGCAAAAACCCCTTTGTGTCTCCAGGACCAGAATTGGTAAACGCTGGTTGAGGCAATCCTCTCTGTGGATGAGAACCTTTTTCACATGTTGACCTGTGAAACTAACTTGGTACCATTTCAGAATATAGTCGGTATCAACAACCAGTGAGTCTTTTTTTTAAATGTATGTAAAGGAAAATAAATGAAGGCATACAATCCCCTGACAGTGTTTGTGAAGATCTAATTAGGTGTATATACAATTATTGTAGTCGCTCATTACGTTTTATACAAAGCAGACTTGTATCTGACCTGGAAACGGCATGTGTTTTTGCCAAAGGCAGCTGAAACCAAACTTTCTCTCCAAATGACACCCTATTCCCTTCTAGTGCACTACTCTGGTGCACTGCCATAGTGCACTACTTTTGACCAGGGCACTATCTAGGGAAATAGGGTACCATTTTGAGGGGATATCCCACATTTCACAAACGTGCCTTCACATCTACTGTAGTTCCTCCAACAACAAGGCTGCATTCAACACTGTGTGGAACGTTGCAGATAGAAATGTGGTGAAGATAGCTGACGCCATTCCTTTCTTCTACAAGTCAGACACGTGTTTTGTAGATGGACACAGTGTCTATCTGAACATTCCACAATGAACATGCATGAATAAGGATTCAACTGAACGCCTGCTAAATGGATTTCCCAAAGACACCAGTGACGTGTGTGTGTGTGTGTGTGTGTGAGAGGGAGGTAGAGACATTCCCGTGATGTTTTCAACATGCCTACTTCATTCAGGTAAATTATATCCCACTCGCATCTGAAAACAACACATGGAGGGATCACAAAACCTGGTGTGTGGATGTGTGTGAAAGAACAGTTTAAAGTGCTGGGTAGTGTCATGCGGTGTATGTATTGTCCTGGTCCCGTATTTATAAATTGTCTGATCTAGGATCAGGTCCCCTCTTTATTCATTATGATCTAAAAGGCTGAAACGCTTTGAGTTCAGGACCTGGTGCTGTTGAAGGCTGAAACACTTTGAGTTCAGGACCTGGTGCTGTTGAAGGCTGAAACGCTTTGAGTTCAGGACCTGGTGCTGTTGAAGGCTGAAACAAACGCTTTGAGTTCAGGACCTGGTGCTGTTGAAGGCTGAAACGCTTTGAGTTCAGGACCTGGTGCTGTTGAAGGCTGAAACGCTTTGAGTTCAGGACCTGGTGCTGTTGAAGGCTGAAACGCTTTGAGTTCAGGACCTGGTGCTGTTGAAGGCTGAAACGCTTTGAGTTCAGGACCTGGTGCTGTTGAAGGCTGAAACGCTTTGAGTTCAGGACCTGGTGCTGTTGAAGGCTGAAACGCTTTGAGTTCAGGACCTGGTGCTGTTGAAGGCTGAAACAAACGCTTTGAGTTCAGGACCTGGTGCTGTTGAAGGCTAAATGGCTGTGGTCTTTCTGTAGAGCACATGGAGGTTACCAGCCTTCCATCTGTGTAAGGGGTGCAGTCCATTCTGCATTATAGCTTTTGTTTTCTTCTCTACCCTGTAGTTCACCGTGTGTGTGTGTGTGTGTGTGTGTGTGTGTGTGTGTGTGTGTGTGTGTGTGTAAACAGTTGATTCCCCCAGAGCCCCTGACCCAACAAATCACAGCGCACACAGTGACTCTGTTACCGATACGTTCCGTTTTTCGACAGTAAATCAGAGGTTGTTTTATTAGTCTCTAGCGCTGGTGGTGTGGATTGTGCTTCCCGTCAGTGTCTCTCTTGTAAATCATTCAGGGGGTGACGGCTCTGAGAAAGTCAGTGAAAGAAGGGATTTACCCGTAATCCTACATTGATCCTTACAGAAACAAGCCTGTCTGGCACGTTGCCTCACGCCAGCCCACAGCCCGCACAAACACCTGAGGTAGCGGTGAAACCCAACACCTTCAGTGACATTTCTGCTTCCTGCATAAAAGGAGGACTTCACCTGCCGTTGGGAGGGGAACGCTGCAGTGAAAAGAGGTGTCGCCACTCTCCTGTGGCACCAACAAATTGTCAACGTTAAAGTGTTGTACTGTCTCGGACCATACTGTCTCTCTGGTAGAGGATATGCTTTAGGTATTGCGTCGACATGATGGACAGTGACGTATCCTATTTGGGTCTATATTGTCACTACAACCTGGTCTGTGTCAACTGTAAACAGTGAAGGGCAAGGCCTAAATGTGGGAATATTTTTCCCTTTAGTAACACCAGTCATCATGAATCGGGTCCTTTGTTCTAACTATAGCCCACAGGGCTTGGAGTGTTTTATGTGGTTGCCAAACGAGGCAGCAATAAAAGGAAATGTGTGAATTTAATCCAGTGTGAGTTGCCAGGTTGGATGATATTTTCTTATATAAAAAAATATATATATATATATAATCACTCCCCCAATTACCGGTGGAAAAGAAAGTGTGAGTGTGTGGGGACCATGTGTGTCTGCGTGTGCATGGTGTATGTGTGAGTAGGCCTTTATGTGGCTCCTTATCCTAGACCCCTCTTTCCAAACATTTCACATGCAACAATGCAACAACCCCGGAATGAAAAATGATCAGTAGAAAGGTTAACGATGATTGTGTAGTACAACACTTAATCAAATTAACTTATTCTATATTTTACTGTAGATGGCGACTGCAAAGTCCGCATTAGTTTCAAAGGATCTATTAGGTCACAGCCTTCTCACTTCCCTCAGACCAACCAAGGAAAAACAAAGGCTTTTCCGGGTGGCCGAGGGAGGGAGGGAGGGAGGGAGGGAGTCAGCAGCCTTCAGTGCATTCCAGCTTTGTTCCATGATATCACAGTTACGCTCAGCAGCTGTGTGTGTGGAACTTGTCTCTCCTCTCGCTCTCTCTCTCTCTTTCCCTTGCTCTCTCGCGCTCGCGCTCTCCCTCTCTTTCCTTTGCTCTCTCGCGCTCTCCCTCTCTTTCCTTGCTCTCTCGCGCTCTCCCTCTCTTTCAGTTGCTCTCTCGTGCTCTCCCTCTCTTTCCCTTGCTCTCTCGTGCTCTCCCTCTCTTTCCCTTGCTCTCTCGTGCTCTCCCTCTCTTTCCCTTGCTCTCTCGTGCTCTCCCTCTCTTTCCCTTGCTCTCTCGTGCTCTCCCTCTCTTTCCCTTGCTCTCTCGTGCTCTCCCTCTCTTTCCCTTGCTCTCTCGTGCTCTCCCTCTCTTTCCCTTGCTCTCTCGTGCTCTCCCTCTCTTTCCCTTGCTCTCTCGTGCTCTCCCTCCCTTTCCCTTGCTCTCTCGTGCTCTTCCTCTCTTTCCCTTGCTCTCTCGCGCTCTCCCTCTCTTTCCCTTGCTCTCTCGTGCTCTCCCTCTCTCTTTCTCTCTCTTCTCTGGTTACACAACATGACAGCGACTCCATTCAACTCGAGCGACTCCCCCATGTGTGCCTTGGACAGGGGGACGGGAAGGGGAGACTGGGGGTGTCAGTTTGAGGACTGCTGACTTCACTACACTACAGCCGAAGGTGAGAGGGGGTGGGGACAGGAGGTGGAGGGGTGGGGACAGGAGGTGGAGCGGTGGGGACAGGAGGTGGAGATGAGCTGTGGACAGCCTAAGAGAGACATGTCGCTATTAGGCTCTAAGAGACAGTCTACTGGGCAGACAGAAGGTCTGGAGCCTGCATGGCATGCCCAGGTCCCAGCCCTCACCCCCACCCTCTGTGACTCATGCAGCCCAAACGTGGTCTGCTAGGGTGGGGTTGGTGTGCGACGAGCATCCCTCTTTAACCTTGGAGGACCAGCTGCAGACAGGACTCTGGATCAACCCATTTGTCATGCTGTTGTCAAGGTGATAAATACACCATACTCCTCATCTATAGACGTATGGAGGATGGTAGAGCTGATGCTTTTGAAATCCATATTAAATCAAGGGCACATTAGCCATAGAAATGACATAGTTGAGAAGAAGCATGTTCATGAAGTGCAAGAATTGCCGTGGCAATTACATTGATATTGTGAGGACTAAGGGGATGTGCCTTATTGTTGTGCTTTGTGGCCCCAAGGGGTCACTATACTTCCAGTGGTCTGACAATGGCTACCACTGTCCACACCGTTATAATCCTAGATGGATTGAAGTTGCCCCAAGTGCTGATTTTGGGTCAGTTTTGCATTTTCCCCACTAATGGTTAAGGTTAAGATTGGGGGTGGGGAAGCTGATCCTAGATCTGTAGCTAGGGACAAATTAACCCTGGAGCCACAATCTACAATGAACAGAAATATAAACGCAACGTGCAACAATTTTATAGATTTTCTTGAGTTACAGTTCATGTAAGGAAATCAGCCAATTGAAATAAATTCATTAGGCCCTAATCTATGGATTTCACATGACTGGGAATACAGATATGCATCTGATCACAGATGCATTTAAAAAGTAGGGGCGTGGATCAGAATACCAGTCAGTATCTGGTGTGCCAACCGTTTGTCTAATGCAGCGCGACACATCTCCTTCCTGTTCATTGTGCGAAGTTGCTGGATATTGGCGGGAACTGGAACACGCTGTCGTACACATTGATCCGCAGCATCCCAAACATGCTCAATGGGTGACATGTCTGGTGAATATGCAGGTCATGGAAGAACTGAGACATTTTCAGCCGTCAAGAATTGTGTACAGATCCTTGCGACATGAGGGAGTACATTTATCATGTTGAAACATGAGGTGATGGATGAATGGCAATGGGCCTCAGGATCTCGTCACGACATCTCTGTGCATTCAAATTGCCATGTCCGTAGTTTATGCCTGCCCATACCATAACCCCACCACCACCATGAGGCAACGTTGACATCAGTAAACCGCTCGCCCACACGACACCATACACGCTGTCTGCCATCTGCCTGATACAGTTGAGTCATCCGGGAAAAGCACACTTCTCCAGCGTGCCTGTGGCACTCAAAAGTTAGTATTTGCCCACCAAAGTCGGTTACGACGGCGAACTGCGGTCAGGTCAAGAACCTGGTGAGGATGACGAGCATGCAGATAAGCTTCCCTGAGATGGTTTCTGACAGTTTGTAGAAATTCTTCAGTTGTGCAAATCCACAGTTTCTTCAGCTGTCTGGGTGGCTGGTCTCAGATGATCCAGCAGTTGAAGAAGCCGGATGTGGAGGTCCTGAGGCCGGTTGGACCTACTGCCAAATTTTCTAAAATTATTTAAGAGGTGGCTTATGGTAGAGAAAATAACATTTAATTATCTGCCAACAGCTCTGGTGGACATTGCTGCAGTCATCATGCCAATTCAATGCTCCCTCAATTTGACACTTGTGGCATTGTGTTGTGTGATGGAACTGCACATTTTATTGTGGCCGTTTATTGTTCCCAGCACAAGGTGCACCTGTGTAATGATCATGCTGTTTAACCAGCTTCTTGATATGCCACACCTGTCAGATGGATGGATTATCTTGGCAAAGGAGAAATGCTCACTAACAGGGATGTAAACAAATTTGTGCACAACATTTGATAGAAATAAGCTTTTTGTGCGTATGGAAAATTTCTGGGATCTTTACATGTTGTTTATATTTTTGCCCACTACAAAGGGAAGCACAGCCGAGAGCTGCCCAGTGACACGAGCCTACCAGACGAGCTAAACTACTTCTATGCTCACTTCGAGGCAAATAACACTGAAACATGCATGAGAGCACCAGCTGTTCTGGAAGTCTGTATAATCAATCTCTCCGCAGCCGATGTAAGACCTTTAAACTCGTCAACATTCACAAGGCTGCAGAGCCAGACGGATTACCAGGACGTGTACTGCGAGCATATGCTGACCAACTGGCAAGTATCTAAACTGACATTTTCAACCTCTCCCTGTCCGAGTCTGTAATACCAACATGTTTTAAGCAGACCACCATAGTGCCTGTGCCCAAGAACACTAAGGTAACCTGCCTAAATAACTACCGCCCCGTAGCACTCACGTCTGTATTCATGAAGTGCTTCGAAAGGCTGGCCCATGGCTCACATCAACACCATTATCCCAGAAATCCTAGACCCACTCCAATTTGCATACTGCCCCAACAGATCCACAGATGATGCAATCTCTATTCCACTCCACACTGCCCTTTCCCATCTGGACTAAAGCAACACCTATGCGAGAATGCTATTAATTGACTACAGCTCAGCGTTCAACACCAGAGTGCCCTTCAAGCTCATCAATAAGCTAAGGACCCTTGGACTAAACACCTCCCTCTGCAACTAGATCCTGGACTTGCTGACGGGCCACCCCCAGGTGGTAAGGGTATGTAACAACACATCCGCCACGCTGATACTCAACACAGGGGCCCCTCGGGTGCATGCTCAGCCCCCTCCTGTACTCCCTGTTCACTCATGACTGCACGGCCAGGCAGGACTCCAACACCATCATTAAGTTTGCCAATTACACAACAGTGGTAGGCCTGATCACCGACAACGACGAGACAGCCTATAGGGAGGAGGTCAGAGACCTGGCCGTGTGGTGCCAGGACAACAACCTCTCCCTCAACACAAAAGAGATGATTGTGGACTCCAGGAAAAAGAGGACCGAGCACGCCTCCATTCTCATCAATGGGACTGCAGTTGAGCAGGTTGAGAGTTTCAAGTTCCTTGGTGTCCACATCACCAACAAACTAACATGGTCCAAGCACACCAAGACCGTTGTGAAGAGGGCACGACAAAACCCATTCAGGAGACTGAAAAGATTTGGCATGGGTCCTCAGATCCTCAAAAGATTCTACAGCTGCACCATCGAGAGTTGCATCACTGCCTGGTATGGCAACTGCTCGGCCTCTGACTGCAAGGCAGTACAGAGGGTAGGGCATACGTACACCGTATATCACCGGGGCCAAGCTTCCTACCATCCAGGACCTCTATACCAGGTAGTGTCAGAGGAAGGCCCTAAAATTTGTCGTACTCCAGCCACCCTAGCCATAGACTGTTTTCTCTGATACTGCACAGAAAGTGGTACAAGAGCGCCAAGTCTAGATCCAAGATGGTTCTAAACAGCTTCTACCCCCAAGTCATAAGACTCCTGAACACCTAATCAAATGGCTACTCAGACTATTTGTATTGCCCCCTCCTCCCCCCACTTTAATAACTCTACCTACATGTACATATTACCTCAACTAACTGGTGCCCCTGCACATTGACTCTGTACCGGTACCCCCCTGTATATAGTCTCTCTATTGTTATTTTACTGCTGCTCTTTAATTACTTGTTACTTTTATTTCTTATTCTTATCTGTATTTTTTTAGGGGCTCGTTAAATAAGCATTTCACTGTAAGGTCTACATCTGTTTGTATTCTGCACATGTGACTAATATGATTTGATTTGACACCTGTGTTGAACATGTCTGCCTTTCGTTGATGGGGATTCTAAGGAAGCTTTACTGATCTAACCACACACACACACCTGTCTGCAGCCTTCACCATAGTGAAGCACAAGATTATCAGCCTTGAGAACTGTGTTGGCAAAAGTAGTTAGCGGCTTCCTCATTTATCTCCTGTCTTAACTTGAATCTCTGTTTTGGACTGAAACTAGTTTCCTAAATGAACTGGGGAAATGACACTCAAATATCCCACTACACTATTCTGTTACACTACTGTTCCCAGATTTAGGAGGTGGTTCGAGAACAGTACATTACAGTAAAGCTGTGATCTTCCCGGCACCATTTCTCTCAGTGTCCTTGTCTGACTCCCAAGTGGGACACTTTAACCTACCTCATCAAAGTGGGACACTTTAACCTAACTCATCAAAGTGGGACACTTTAACCTAACTCATCAAAGTGGGACACTTTAACCTACCTCATCAAATAAAAACAAATCACATTTTATTCGTCACATGCGCTGAATACAACAGGTGTAGTAGACCTTACAGTGAAATGCTGAATACAACAGGTGTAGTAGACCTTACAGTGAAATGCTGAATACAACAGGTGTAGTAGACCTTACAGTGAAATGCTGAATACAACAGGTGTAGTAGACCTTACAGTGAAATGCTGAATACAACAGGTGTAGTAGACCTCACAGTGAAATGCTGAATACAACAGGTGTAGTAGACCTTACAGTGAAATGCTGAATACAACAGGTGTAGTAGACCTTACAGTGAAATGCTGAATACAACAGGTGTAGTAGACCTTACAGTGAAATGCGCTGAATACAACAGGTGTAGTAGACCTTACAGTGAAATGCTGAATACAACAGGTGTAGTAGACCTCACAGTGAAATGCTGAATACAACAGGTGTAGTAGACCTTACAGTGAAATGCTGAATACAACAGGTGTAGTAGACCTTACAGTGAAATGCTGAATACAACAGGTGTAGTAGACCTTACAGTGAAATGCTGAATACAACAGGTGTAGTAGACCTTACAGTGAAATGCTGAATACAACAGGTGTAGTAGACCTTACAGTGAAATGCTGAATACAACAGGTGTAGTAGACCTTACAGTGAAATGCTGAATACAACAGGTGTAGTAGACCTTACAGTGAAATGCTGAATACAACAGGTGTAGTAGACCTTACAGTGAAATGCTGAATACAACAGGTGTAGTAGACCTTACAGTGAAATGCTGAATACAACAGGTGTAGTAGACCTTACAGTGAAATGCTGAATACAACAGGTGTAGTAGACCTTACAGTGAAATGCTGAATACAGCAGGTGTACCTTACAGTGAAATGCTGAATACAACAGGTGTACCTTACAGTGAAATGCTGAATACAACAGGTGTAGTAGACCTTACAGTGAAATGCTGAATACAACAGGTGTAGTAGACCTTACAGTGAAATGCTGAATACAGCAGGTGTACCTTACAGTGAAATGCTGAATACAACAGGTGTACCTTACAGTGAAATGCTGAATACAACAGGTGTAGTAGACCTTACAGTGAAATGCTGAATACAACAGGTGTAGTAGACCTCACAGTGAAATGCTGAATACAACAGGTGTAGTAGACCTCACAGTGAAATGCTGAATACAACAGGTGTAGTAGACCTTACAGTGAAATGCTGAATACAACAGGTGTAGTAGACCTTACAGTGAAATGCTGAATACAACAGGTGTAGTAGACCTTACAGTGAAATGCTGAATACAACAGGTGTAGTAGACCTTACAGTGAAATGCTGAATACAACAGGTGTAATAGACCTTACAGTGAAATGCTGAATACAACAGGTGTAATAGACCTTACAGTGAAATGCTGAATACAACAGGTGTAATAGACCTTACAGTGAAATGCTGAATACAACAGGTGTAGTAGACCTTACAGTGAAATGCTGAATACAACAGGTGTAGTAGACCTTACAGTGAAATGCTGAATACAACAGGTGTAGTAGACCTTACAGTGAAATGCTGAATACAACAGGTGTAGTAGACCTTACAGTGAAATGCTGAATACAACAGGTGTAGTAGACCTTACAGTGAAATGCTGAATACAACAGGTGTAGTAGACCTTACAGTGAAATGCTGAATACAACAGGTGTAGTAGACCTTACAGTGAAATGCTGAATACAACAGGTGTAGTAGACCTTACAGTGAAATGCTGAATACAACAGGTGTAGTAGACCTTACAGTGAAATGCTGAATACAACAGGTGTAGTAGACCTTACAGTGAAATGCTGAATACAACAGGTGTAGTAGACCTTACAGTGAAATGCTGAATACAACAGGTGTAGTAGACCTTACAGTGAAATGCTGAATACAACAGGTGTAGTAGACCTTACAGTGAAATGCTGAATACAACAGGTGTAGTAGACCTTACAGTGAAATGCTGAATACAACAGGTGTAGTAGACCTTACAGTGAAATGCTGAATACAACAGGTGTAGTAGACCTTACAGTGAAATGCTGAATACAACAGGTGTAGTAGACCTTACAGTGAAATGCTGAATACAACAGGTGTAGGTAGACCTTACAGTGAAATGCTGAATACAACAGGTGTAGTAGACCTTACAGTGAAATGCTGAATACAACAGGTGTAGTAGACCTTACAGTGAAATGCTGAATACAACAGGTGTAGTAGACCTTACAGTGAAATGCTGAATACAACAGGTGTAGTAGACCTTACAGTGAAATGCTGAATACAACAGGTGTAGTAGACCTTACAGTGAAATGCTGAATACAACAGGTGTAGGTAGACCTTACAGTGAAATGCGGAATACAACAGGTGTAGGTAGACCTTACAGTGAAATGCTGAATACAACAGGTGTAGTAGACCTTACAGTGAAATGCTGAATACAACAGGTGTAGGTAGACCTTACAGTGAAATGCGGAATACAACAGGTGTAGGTAGACCTTACAGTGAAATGCTGAATACAACAGGTGTAGTAGACCTTACAGTGAAATGCTGAATACAACAGGTGTAGGTAGACCTTACAGTGAAATGCGGAATACAACAGGTGTAGGTAGACCTTACAGTGAAATGCTGAATACAACAGGTGTAGTAGACCTTACAGTGAAATGCTGAATACAACAGGTGTAGGTAGACCTTACAGTGAAATGCGGAATACAACAGGTGTAGTAGACATTAGAGTGAAATGCTGAATACAACAGGTGTAGTAGACCTTACAGTGAAATGCTGAATACAACAGGTGTAGGTAGACCTTACAGTGAAATGCTGAATACAACAGGTGTAGTAGACCTTACAGTGAAATGCTGAATACAACAGGTGTAGTAGACCTTACAGTGAAATGCGGAATACAACAGGTGTAGTAGACCTTACAGTGAAATGCTGAATACAACAGGTGTAGTAGACCTTACAGTGAAATGCTGAATACAACAGGTGTAGTAGACCTCACAGTGAAATGCTGAATACAACAGGTGTAGTAGACCTTACAGTGAAATGCTGAATACAACAGGTGTAGTAGACCTTACAGTGAAATGCTGAATACAACAGGTGTAGTAGACCTTACAGTGAAATGCGGAATACAACAGGTGTAGTAGACCTTACAGTGAAATGCTGAATACAACAGGTGTAGTAGACCTTACAGTGAAATGCTGAATACAACAGGTGTAGTAGACCTTACAGTGAAATGCTTAATACAACAGGTGTAGTAGACCTTATGCTGAATACAACAGGTGTAGTAGACCTTATGCTGAATACAACAGGTGTAGTAGACCTCACAGTGAAATGCTTACCTACAAGCCCTTAAGAAATAATAAATAAAAATAACAATTAATTAAAGAGCGACAGTAAAATAACAATGTGGATGGAGGCTATATACAGGACGTACCGGTACAGAGTCAATGTGGAGGCTATATACAGGGGGTACCGGTACAGAGTCAATGTGGAGGCTATATACAGGGGGTACCGGTACAGAGTCAATGTGGAGGCTATATACAGGGGGTACCGGTACAGAGTCAATGTGGAGGCTATATACAGGGGGTACCGGTACAGAGTCAATGTGGAGGCTATATACTGTGGGTACCGGTACAGAGTCAACGTGGAGGCTATATACAGGGGGTACCGGTACAGAGTCAATGTGGAGGCTATATACTGTGGGTACCGGTACAGAGTCAATGTGGAGGTTATATACAGGGTTACTGGTACAGAGTCAATGTGGAGGCTATATACAGGGGGTACCGGTACAGAGTCAATGTGGAGGCTATATACAGGGGGTACCGGTACAGAGTCAATGTGGAGGCTATATACAGGACGTACCGGTACAGAGTCAATGTGGAGGCTATATACAGGGTTACCGGTACAGAGTTAATGTGGAGGCTATATAGAGGGGGTACAGAGTCAATGTGGAGGCTATATACAGGGTTACCGGTACAGAGTCAATGTGGAGGCTATATACAGGACGTACCGGTACAGAGTCAATGTGGAGGCTATATACAGGGGGTACCGGTACAGAGTCAATGTGGAGGCTATATACAGGGTTACCGGTACAGAGTTAATGTGGAGGCTATATACAGGGGGTACCGGTACAGAGTTAATGTGGAGGCTATATACAGGGTTACCGGTACAGAGTTAATGTGGAGGCTATATACAGGGTTACCGGTACAGAGTTAATGTGGAGACTATATACAGGATGTACTGGTACAGAGTTAATGTGGAGACTATATACAGGGTTACCGGTACAGAGTTAATGTGGAGGCTATATACAGGACGTACCGGTACAGAGTTAATGTGGAGGCTATATACAGGGTTACCGGTACAGAGTTAATGTGGAGGCTATATACAGGATGTACCGGTACAGAGTTATTGTGGAGGCTATATACAGGACGTACCGGTACAGAGTCAATGTGGAGGCTATATACAGGGTTACCGGTACAGAGTTAATGTGGAGGCTATATACAGGGGGTACCGGTACAGAGTTAATGTGGAGGCTATATACAGGGTTACCGGTACAGAGTTAATGTGGAGGCTATATACAGGGTTACCGGTACAGAGTTAATGTGGAGACTATATACAGGATGTACTGGTACAGAGTTAATGTGGAGACTATATACAGGGTTACCGGTACAGAGTTAATGTGGAGGCAATATACAGGACGTACCGGTACAGAGTTAATGTGGAGGCTATATACAGGGTTACCGGTACAGAGTTAATGTGGAGGCTATATACAGGACGTACCGGTACAGAGTTAATGTGGAGACTATATACAGGATGTACTGGTACAGAGTTAATGTGCCCGGTTAGTCGAGGTAGTTGAGGTAATATGTACATGTGGGTAGAGTTATGAAAGTGACTGCATAGATAAATATGTAGTGCACTACGTTTGATCAGGGTCTTTAGTTAAAAGTAGTGCACTACGTTCCATCGGGGTCTTTCGTTAAAAGTAGGGCACTACGCTCGATCATGGTCTTTAGTTAAAAGTAGGGCACTATGTAGGGAATACGGTACTATTTGGGAGGGACCTCTGAGTTCTTAACATGCCAGAGAAGTCTGTGTTCTTCCTCCGACATCACACAATCTCATGCTCTCTGACATCAGAGGACGGCGTGTCACTAAGAGTTGTGGTGTTTATCTGACTGGAGCGGAGTCAGGCTCGGCTTGTCGACTGACCGTTTCACTGGCTCCGTCTAAAGGTCATGATTGCTCCCCGCAGCTGTCTGTCTGAAAAAGAAAGGGGCCTGTCCTGTCTCTGTAGTGGCTACATTCTGTTCCCGAATTGTTTGGCCTTCCATTCGACGATTGCTTAAATGTTATCAATGCTCAACAGCCTGAGGGCAACACTTTTTCTCTTGCTAAAACACGTGCAACAAGCTTAAAGCAGTGAGAACTTACCAGTTTTTTGGTGCCCGTATAGCGGCAGTCAAGCATCACCCAAGAGGCTGCTACACCATGGCCTTTTTTTGCCTTTACCTCCCTTATCTCACCTCATTTGCTCACATCGTATATAGACTTGTTTATACTGTATTATTGACTGTATGTTTGTTTTACTCCATGTGTAACTCTGTGTCGTTGTATGTGTCGAACTGCTTTGCTTTATCTTGGCCAGGTCGCAATTGTAAATGGGAACTTGTTCTCAACTTGCCTACCTGGTTAAATAAAGGTGAAATAAAAAATAAATAAACATTGCTAATGGAGGAGGAAAATTGTAGTCCAATAATTGCAAGTCCAACATCTTGCTAGCTATGGAAGGATTCTCTTAGTATTAGACTGTGAAGATTACTTTGTTGGGTACATGAAAATCTCAGGTAGTGTAAAAGAGATCCACAGCACCGAGCTCATGTGTCTGTTGACTGAAGGCCACACTGTTACGCCCAGTTTGAACTCTTTTCCTGCCTCTCAGTTGGACAGAACTTCATGGTCCATTTGTGGTCAGGAAGTAGGGATTTCATCTTTCCGTTTCCTCGCTACTGCTCAAGCGTTTCTCCAAACATCTGTCCCTCTGTGGACTTACTGAATGCAAGCCAAGTAGCTTGACAGACCGTGTGCAAGCTGAGCTCAGGGACTTTTTCACTTTTGATGCCCCCAATTTTTTTTCCAAAATAAGGATAATTGTGCATACAAATAAATGTACTGGGCTAAAGATGGATCAGCCCATCTGGCATTTGACCGAACTGCCCTATGGCCAATCCTGGCTGGGCCCAGGAAGTGAAGGGATAGTAGGATGAAGTACTTTTTCTTTGTTTTCATACCCTCTAATGCTCTAGAGCAGGGCTCTTTAACCCTGTTTCTAGAGAGCTACCGTCCTGTAGGTTTTCACTCCAACCCTAATCTAGCAAACCTGATTCTAATAATTAGCTGGTTGATAAACTGAACCAGGATAGTTACAACTGGAGTTGGAGTGAAAACCTACAGGAAGGTAGCTCTCCAGGAACAGCGTTGGAGAGCCCTGCTCTAGAGTCTAGTGGGAGAGGTAGCCTAGTCATTGGTTTGTCTTGTTTGTGAGATGAATCCCCTTTGCGTGCTCTGCTGGATTCCCTACAGTCTTGTGAGTGGACACCTGGAGGGAAGGGGCCCCTGCTGGCCCCTCTGTGATGGACAGCGTGCGGCTTCAGATGGCGCTAATTTTGGCTGCTTGTGGGAGGAGCTGCCTGTGGGAAGAGAAGAAGGGTTGCATCACTCTACCATGTGGTTCAGTTTATAGATAGGAGAGCGGGGAGGGAGAAGAGGATGGGAGATGGTAGTGGGGAGGGTGGAGTGGAAAGGGTGGAGTGGAGAGGAGGGGGTGTGAGGGAAGAAGAGAGGATGGGAGGGAAGAGAGGATGGGAGGGAAGAAGAGAGGATGGGAGGGAAGAAGAGAGGATGGGAGGGAAGAAGAGAGGATGGGAGGGAAGAAGAGAGGATGGGAGGGAAGAAGAGAGGATGGGAGGGGAGAGGATGGGAGGGAAGAAAAGAGGATGGGAAGAAAAGAGGATGGGAGGGGAGAGGAGAAGACGGGAGGGGAGAAGACGGGAGGGGAGAGGACGGGAGGAGAGAGGACGGGAGGAGAGAGGACGGGAGGAGAGAGGACGGGAGGAGAGAGGACGGGAGGAGAGAGGACGGGAGGGGAGAAGAGGACGGGAGGGGAGAAGAGGACAGGAGGGGAGAAGAGGACGGGAGGGGAGAAGAGGACAGGAGGGGAGAAGAGGACAGGAGGGGAGAAGAGGACAGGAGGGGAGAAGAGAGAGGACAGGAGGGGAGAAGAGGACAGAATGGGAGGGGAGAAGAGGACGGGAGGGGAGAAGAGGACAGGAGGGGAGAGGACTGGAGGGGAGAAGAGAGGACAGGAGGGGAGGGGAGAAGAGGACAGAACGGGAGGGGAGAAGAGAGGACGGGAGGGGAGGGGAGAAGAGAGGATGGGAGGGGAGAAGAGAGGACAGGAGGGGAGAAGAGAGGACGGGAGGGGAGGGGAGGGGAGAAGAGAGGACGGGAGGGGAGGGGAGAAGAGAGGACATGACGGGAGGGGAGAAGAGAGGACAGGACGGGAGGGGAGAAGAGGACGGGAGGGGAGAAGAGGACGGGAGGGGAGAAGAGTGGAAGGTAAGAGGACGGGAGGGGAGAAGAGTGGAAGGTGTGCCAGGAAAATGTTCTCCACACCATTACACCACCACCACCACCAGCCTGTGCCCTTGACACCAGGCAGGATGGGCCATGGACTCCACACCACCACCACCAGCCTGTACTGTTGACACCAGGCAGGATGGGCCATGGACTCCACACCACCACCACCAGCCTGTACTGTTGACACCAGGCACGATGGGCCATGGACTCCACACCACCACCAACCAGCCTGTACTGTTGACACCAGGCAGGATGGGCCATGGACTCCACACCACCACCACCAGCCTGTACTGTTGACACCAGGCAGGATGGGCCATGGACTCCACACCACCACCACCAGCCTGTACTGTTGACACCAGGCAGGATGGGCCATGGACTCCACACCACCACCACCAGCCTGTACTGTTGACACCAGGCACGATGGGCCATGGACTCCACACCACCACCACCAGCCTGTACTGTTGACACCAGGCACGATGGGCCATCGACTCATGCTGCTTACGTCAAATCCTGCCATCAGCATGACGCAACAGGAACCAGGATTCGTCGAACCAGGCAATGTTTTTGCACTCCTCGATTGTCCAGTGTTGGTGATCGTGTGCCCACTGGAGCCGCTTCTCCTTGTTTTTAGCTGATAGGAGTGGAACCCGGTGTGGTCGTCTGCTGCAATGGCCTGTCCGTGACAAGGACCGACGACATGGAGCGATACCGAAATGCTCTTCTGCACAGCACTGTTGTACTGCGCCGTTATTTGCCTGTTTGTGGCCCGCCTGTTAGCTTGCATGATTCTTGCCATTCTCCTTCGACCTCTCTCATCAACAAGATATTTTCAACCTGCAGGACTGCTGCTGACTTTTTTGTTTGTCACACTTTTCTCTGTAAACCCCTAGACTTGTGAAAAGCCCAGGAGGCCAGCCATTTCAAAGATACTGGAACTGCTGCGCCTGGCGCCAACGATCAGGCCCGTTCATCTAACATTCAATCAACACTAACTGAATTCCTCGATGCTTGTCTGCCTGCTTTATATACTCACTGTCTATAGGAGCGAACCATTTTTGTGAACGGGGTGGTGTACCTAATTAACTTGTGTGTGTCAATGGGTGTACACGTGTGTGATGCTTGTAATCAGGGATTATCAGCCCTCTACATATGAGCCGCTATCAGCAGATAGCCTCTATCACTGAGAGGCAGTAATTGCTGCTAATGTCACCATGCAGGAACTAGTAGGGAGCGTGCCACTGTCTCGCCCACCCAGATAATGATATTTAAATCAGATAGACATCTCGCCATAATTGGAGTGTACTCCTCTAATGCATTGTTAGCTTATTGACTGGTGCTGTCCACAAATGCTACATTGTTTGAGGCCGAGGGGAACTTTGCGTGTCTGGCAGAAGCCCAGGTTATGAGTTTAGAGTATAGCTATGGTGTTCATATCAGGACAGCCTTAACAGTTGAGTTTGAAGTCCTGGAGGCTGTTTTAATATGGGCACCATACAGAGTTCCTATAGTCCTGTTTCACCTGGTCCGGAGCCTGGTGGACTGCCTCAGGGCATAGTAGAGAATAACTACGATTACATTACAGTCTGCAGTTATGAGGTCAGTTGGACATGCTGCCAAATTCTCTAAAATGATATTGGAGGTGGCTTATGATAGAAAAATGAACATTCAATCCTTTGGCAACAGCTCTGGTGGACATTCCTGCAGTCAGCATGCCAATTGTAAGCTCCCTCAAAACTCAAGACATCTGTAGCATTGTGTTGTGTGACAAAACTGCTCATTTTATTGGCATTTTACTGTCCCCAGACCAAATCTGTCAGCTTCGATCACATGTAACTAATATGTCTGCTTCGATGACATACTGTAGAACTGCAACGGTTAAATGTCACTATTTTGACATCCTAATAATGACATCATGTTGTCTTGTGATAGGTCAATGGTCAGCCCCTCAACTCTAGGTCCCTCAAATTCAAATTTGGACCTTGAAGCCAGCTCCCACCACTTTTTAAATGATTCCCTTCTATTCAGGGTTAGAGTTAGACCTGAAACACCAGGTGGGTGCAGTTAATTACCAGGTAACCAGCAGTACTCCAGATCCCCTCGTAGGGTAGGATTTGAGTCGAGGGGCCAGGAAGGTCTAGAAGCACGGTTTCGACTGCTCCTACAGTTTTCTGCATCGGTACTGCAGTTTAAATGACACCCGGCCCAGAAAGACTATTTCCATAGACAGCCACATAGAGAAGTCAGATTTGAAAATTCCTAAAAAAAGACACTGTAGTTATCATCTTTCCACAAAATATCCATTTAATTATTAATTTTTTTTTCGCTGAGACCTATTTTTTTATTTTCTTCATCACTCACAGCTGAAGATATTAACATTTTATGTTCATCAGTGTTTGCCATGATTTTGGATGACATCGTTGCTGCTCACCCTGCTCCCTGTGTGTATTGAATGCTAGTGAGCATGTGATGTTGGTACAGTGCCTTGCGAAAGTATTCGGCCCCCTTGAACTTTGCGACCTTTTGCCACATTTCAGGCTTCAAACATAAAGATATAAAACTGTATTTTTTTGTGAAGAATCAACAACAAGTGGGACACAATCATGAAGTGGAACGACATTTATTGGATATTTCAAACTTTTTTAACAAATCAAAAACTGAAAAATTGGGCGTGCAAAATTATTCAGCCCCCTTAAGTTAATACTTTGTAGCGCCACCTTTTGCTGCGATTACAGCTGTAAGTCGCTTGGGGTATGTCTATCAGTTTTGCACATCGAGAGACTGAATTTTTTTCCCATTCCTCCTTGCAAAACAGCTCGAGCTCAGTGAGGTTGGATGGAGAGCATTTGTGAACAGCAGTTTTCAGTTCTTTCCACAGATTCTCGATTGGATTCAGGTCTGGACTTTGACTTGGCCATTCTAACACCTGGATATGTTTATTTTTGAACCATTCCATTGTAGATTTTGCTTTATGTTTTGGATCATTGTCTTGTTGGAAGACAAATCTCCGTCCCAGTCTCAGGTCTTTTGCAGACTCCATCAGGTTTCCTTCCAGAATGGTCCTGTATTTGGCTCCATCCATCTTCCCATCAATTTTAACCATCTTCCCTGTCCCTGCTGAAGAAAAGCAGGCCCAAACCATGATGCTGCCACCACCATGTTTGACAGTGGGGATGGTGTGTTCAGCTGTGTTGCTTTTACGCCAAACATAACGTTTTGCATTGTTGTCAGATGAAACCAAAATTGAACTTTTTGCCCAGAGCACCTTCTTCCACATGTTTGGTGTGTCTCCCAGGTGGCTTGTGGCAAACTTTAAACAACACTTTTTATGGATATCTTTAAGAAATGTCTTTCTTCTTGCCACTCTTCCATAAAGGCCAGATTTGTGCAATTTACGACTGATTGTTGTCCTATGGACAGAGTCTCCCACCTCAGCTGTAGATCTCTGCAGTTCATCCAGAGTGATCATGGGCCTCTTGGCTGCATCTCTGATCAGTCTTCTCCTTGTATGAGCTGAAAGTTTATAGGGACGGCCAGGTCTTGGTAGATTTGCAGTGGTCTGATACTCCTTCCATTTCAATATTATCGCTTGCACAGTGCTCCTTGGGATGTTTAAAGCTTGGGAAATCGTTTTGTATCCAAATCCGGCTTTAAACTTCTTCACAACAGTATCTCGGACCTGCCTGGTGTGTTCCTTGTTCTTCGTGATGCTCTCTGCGCTTTTAACGGACCTCTGAGACTATCACAGTGCAGGTGCATTTATACGGAGACTTGATTACACACAGGTGGATTGTATTTATCATCATTAGTCATTTAGGTCAACATTGGATCATTCAGAGATCCTCACTGAACTTCTGGAGAGAGTTTGCTGCACTGAAAGTAAAGGGGCTGAATAATTTTGCACGCCCAATTTTTCAGTTTTTGATTTGTTAAAAAAGTTTGAAATATCCAATAAATGTCGTTCCACTTCATGATTGTGTCCCACTTGTTGTTGATTCTTCACAAAAAAATACAGTTTTATATCTTTATGTTTGAAGCCTGAAATGTGGCAAAAGGTCGCAAAGTTCAAGGGGGCCGAATACTTTCGCAAGGCACTGTATGTGTAAACTGAATGCAACCCGGATGTAAACGGTCCATGAATCTGCGTATCCGAACGTGAGTACGTTACTTTGAAAACAACACGCGGACATCTTAGACATCTCTCGTTCTTCATACCTCGGTGATTTGAATACCCCTTGCTATAGTTCAAAGCTGCTGACGCTAATCTGGAGTCAGTTTTGCATTTTCCGCACTAATGCTTAGGGTCAGGATTGGTCCTAGATCTGTACCGAGGGGAAACTTCACCCAGGAGCACTACGGCAGAGCTGTACTGTTTTGTACCGTACCCAGTCAATAAGTCTTATCAGAAGGAAGCCAATTTCGATGGACACGCCCAGCTGACATCTGTTTCCAACGGCTGTACAAAGAATCCTGTCAGAACTCAGGCTTGCCATTTGTTTAATCCGACTATCGTGGCAAATGTAATGTTGACGAAGGCAGCCGAGTTATGTCCTTTTAATTCACTAGGACTGACTAATCTAAAACTCAGGTGGAGACCGACAGAGGGATAGAAAAACATGTTGTGTTTCCTTCCACTGTCTCCTGGTGGGACCCTGACAGGATTATTTCTACAGGGTCCTGGTTTCCCACAAGCATTGTTAGAACTTACAGTGGAGCATCGTTTAACACTAATACAATCGCTATGATGAATTCATTATTTTGGGGAATTTTCAGTTCTCCATTTGTAGCTTTTATTTTGGTTGTTGCACTGAACAAAAAATATAAACGCAACATGTAAAGTGTTGGTCCCATGATTCATGAGCTGAAATAAAAAATGTTGTGCACACATTTGTTTACTTCCCTGTTAGTCAGCATAGTCAGCACTTTGACAAGATAATCCATCCACCTGACAGGTGTGGCATATCAAGAAGCTGATTAAACAGCAGGATCATTACACAGGTGCACCTTGTGCGGGGGACAATAAAAGGCCACTTTAAAATGAGCCCGTAAAGATCGTCTGTCCTCGTTTGCAACACCCACTACCGAGTTTCAAACTGCCTCTGGAAGCAATGTCAGCACAAGAACTGTTCGTCAGGAGCTTCATGAAATGGGTTTCCATGGCCGAGCAGCCGCACGCAAGCCTAAGATCCCCATGCACAATTCCAAGCGTCAGCTGGAGTGGTGTAAAGCTCTGGAGCAGTGGAAATGCGTTCTCTGGAGTGATGACTCAAATGTCACCATCTTGCAGTCCGACATACGAATCTGGGTTTGGCGGATACCAGGAGAACGCTACCTGCCCGACTGCATAGTGCCTTTTTGTAAAGGAGGAATAATGGACTGGGGCTGTTTCTTTTGGTTCTGGCTAGGCCCCTTAGTTCCAGGGAAAGGAAATCTTAATGCTACAGCATACAATGACATTCTAGATGATTCTTTACTTCCAACTTTGTGGCAACAGTTTGGGTAAGGCCCTTTCCTGTTTCAACATGACAATGCCCTGTGCACAAAGCGAGGTCCATACAGAAATGGTTTATCGAGATCAGTGTGAAGAACTTGAGTGGCCTGCAGAGAGCCCTGACCTCAACCCCATCTAATAGCTTTGGGATGACAAGGAAAGCCAAATGCAAGCCCGGCCTAATCGCCTAACACCGGTACCTGACCTCACTAATGCTCTTGTGGCAGCAATGTTTCAACATCTAGTGGAAAGCCTTCCCAGAAGAGTGGAGTCTGTTATAGCAGAGAGGAGACCAACTCCATATCAATGCCCATGATTTTGGAATGAGATGTTCAACATGTGGTGTATATATAGGTCAAATATATATTTTCTACATACTTTATTATTTGTTGTACTGTTTGGACTTACGTGGGGGGGGGTGGGGGGGGGGAAATGCTTAAGCGGCCCACCCACAGATTTCAGTGGCAGAAAATTCCCTGCTCTAGCATTTTCCTTGTGCAGGCAGACGTCCGTCATCAGGACTCATCAAGCCCAAGATGGCCCCCCTCTCTAATTAATTAATGACCCCCTTCCCTTCCTTCTCCTCTTTCAACAGGCCTTTTTGTTTCCCTGCATGTCACAGGTCCTTGGCCAGTAATGAGGAGATTGAGTTACTTTGACGGACTTGTGACTTGTGTTGTCGTTGATTCGTTATGATGTCTTGTGATTCGCTGCCATTTGTTTGTATGGCTTTGGTTTAGGGCTAAGTTTACTGCTTCAGTTTTCCACCTCTGACATCTGCAGTCTTTCCATATCATCTCTGTCTGATGCTGGAATGGCAGTCATAACATTATGCTATTAGCTAATAGGAAATATAATCAGAGTTGATGATAAACCAATCTGGGAATTAAATTGATATAATCCCAATAACCATGGTGAATCAGAGGGTTAATGTGTGGTCACAGATTTGGTCATAAATCAGTTAATATCTGAAGATGTGACCAGATGTCCCATCTCCACTCGGACAATTGATGATACCCATGCTAAAGAATCAGGAGACAGTTTAATATCGAGAATCAGGAGACAGTTTAATATCGAGAATCAGGAGACAGTTTAATATCGAGAACCAGGAGACAGTTTAATATCGAGAATCAGGAGACAGTTTAATATCGAGAACCAGGAGACAGTTTAATATCGAGAACCAGGAGACAGTTTAATATCGAGAACCAGGAGACAGTTTAATATCGAGAATCAGGAGACAGTTTAATATCGAGAACCAGGAGACAGTTTAATATCGAGAACCAGGAGACAGTTTAATATCGAGAACCAGGAGACAGTTTAATATCGAGAATCAGGAGACAGTTTAATATCGAGAATCAGGAGACAGTTTAATATCGAGAAGCAGGAGACAGTTTAATATCGAGAACCAGGAGACAGTTTAATATCGAGAACCAGGAGACAGTTTAATATCGAGAATCAGGAGACAGTTTAATATCGAGAACCAGGAGACAGTTTAATATCGAGAACCAGGAGACAGTTTAATATCGAGAACATTTGAATTACTGGTATACACCATGCAGAACAGACCACTTACTTGGTTTTATGAGCCAACATATGTAGAGGCTTGGAATGTGCTCCAGTCAAGTGAACATGCTGTTCACAGCCCAATGACATGTCTTATTTTCATTGGTACAATTATAGATGACATGTGTCCGAATAGGATATTAAATTAGCTGTAGGCCTACCATTCGCTCTCTCTTTTACTCTTTCCCTCTCCCGCTCTCTCTCTTTCTCTTTACAGAAGTACTATTGATATAAGCTCACTCTTTCATTTTAAGGTAACTGGTTAGATATTTCCAAATGGAAAGATATTTTGCTGAGGGGCACCACGACTAGCAGTAGCACCACGACTCATTCAAATGCTTTGTTCGGCCTAGTGGTTAGAGCGGTGGACTAGTAACCGGAAGGTTGCAAGTTCAAACCCCTGAGCTGACAAGGTACAAATCTGTCGTTCTGCCCCTGAACAGGCAGTTAGTTAACCCACTGTTCCTAGGCAGTCATTGAAAATAAGAATTTGTTCTTAACTGACTTGCCTAGTTAAATAAAGGTAAAATAATAAAAAATACACTGAGTACACACAGAATGAGCAGTAAAGTAGTCCTCTATCCAAGTACCTTTGTTTTGAGACAGTCCTCCATTGTGTGTGCGATGCATCCTGGCCCCAGAGAGATACAGTGAGAGATACAGAGAGGAAGGAAGCTCCTCTCAGGACCATAGACTTTAATGTAAAAGGTTATCCATGAGTCGTCATGGTTGTTGTGCGTGTAGACACTCGCTGACAAGAGGGTGGACAGCAGACTGTAGCTCTAACTTTATGAAGGGATTTCAATGGGTTAGATATTGCTCTATATTAAAATGATTCAAATGAGATGGGTAGATGGGCTGCTGGTTCGAATCCCCGAGCCGATTGGGGGTGAAAAAAAACTGTCTGTGCCCTTGAGCAAGGTACTTAACCCTAATTGATCCGGTTCGTCTCTCTGGATAAGAGCGTCTGCTAAATGACTCATTTGTAATCTGTGCTGTTCTTCTGTAGTAACTCAGCAACAATTATACCGTAAGGGGTTCACATGGAGAAACAATGGTTAGGAATACTCCTATTGAACCCCCCTCTCTCTGTATCTCTCTCTGTTTTCCTTTCTTTATAGAAACATTTAGTTTTGTATTTAAAAAAAAAGAAGAGTTGTGTCTGAAATGGCACCCTATGCCCTACATAGTGCACTACTTTTAACCATGGCCCGTAGAACTCTGGTCAAAAGTAGTGCACTATATACCGCAACTGAGTTAGGAAGGACGCCTGTATCTTTTTTTATATAGTGACTGCACATTTGTTTTTGTCCTGAACTTATTTAGGCTTTTGCCATAACAAAGAGGTTGGAAAGTGATTGGCTTTCCATTTTTTTTTCATCAATTCTAAATGATTGGGGGGTATTGTGTGTCTTCCAGTTACACCAAATCTACATTGTAATCTGTTTTGAATTCAGGCTGCAACACAACAACACGTGGAGACGGTTCAGTGGTGTGAGTACGTTCTGAAGGCGCTGTAGGGTTTAGGGCGCCACTTCTGACACCGCCACAGATATTTGCAGTTCTACAAAACTGTCAGTAAAAGTTATCTGAAATTGGAAGGCACAGATTGGGCCTTTTTCATGTGTGAACTCTGTTTGAATCATACATTCAGAGTGCAATAATCACTGTTAAATGGAGGCCTTTTTAAACACACCACCAATCAACAGTGGGACTGCACAGACGGCTTTGTTTAGAACTCACGGGACTGTTGGCTGCAGCTCAGGAAGTGTCAAAGACTGTCACTGCAGGTCGTTTGCAAAAATGAAGAAATATACAGTGTTTGACCCCTTTCTAATTTACTTTACCTTCCATCGTTTTTATACTGAACTTGATCAGATCTTCAACCAAAACCTAATATTAGATAAAGGGAACCTGAGTTTACAAATAACAAAACAAATTATACTTATTTAATTTATTTAATTAACAAAGTTATGCAACTCCCAATTCCCCTGTGTGAAAAAGTAATTGCCCCCTTTACACTCAATAATTGGTTGTGCCACCTGCGATGACTGCAACCAAACTCTTCCTGTAGTTGTTGATCGGTCTCTCACGTCGCTGAGTAGGAATTTTGGCCCACTCTTCCACGCAGAACTGCTTGAACTCAGCCACATTTGTGGGTTTTCAAGCATGAACTGCTTGTTTCAAGTCCTGCCACAATATCTCAGTTGGGATTATGTCTGGACTTGGACTAGGCCATTCCGAAATGTCACATTTTATTGCTTTTTAACCATTTTCATTTAGACTTGATTGTGTGTTTTGGATCATTGTCTTGCAGCATTACTCAGCTGCACTTCAACTTCAGCTCACAGACACATGGCCTGACATCCTCCTGTAGAATTATCTGATACAGATCAGAATTTATGGTTCCTTTTATTTATTAAGGCATGTCGTCCAGGTCCCGAGGCAGCAAAGCATCCCCAAACCATCAAACTACCACCACCATGCTTGACCTTTGGGATGTGGTTCTTACTGTGGAATGCAGTGTTTGGTTTTCACCAGTCATATTGGAACCCATGTCTTACCTGCGCTCTTCATACTAACAAGAAATGTATTGACACCTACTAAAATGTCTTATTTATAATGCACATAATATTTCACATGTCTTGTTGCTGCAGGATTATTTTCCTGCTGTGGTCAAACTGGTCAAATTAACATTCTGAACACCTCCCCAATACGGAGTTGCACCTATAACCCCCCCCCCCCCCCCCCCCCCCCATTCGTCCGGGCATAATATATTTATTATTATTTTTATTTAACCATAAACCACAAGGTGTCAAAAACGTTCCACAGAGATGCTGGCCCATGTTGACTCCAATGCTTCCCACAGTTGTGTCAAGTTGGCTGGATGTCCTTTGGGTGGTGGATTATTCTTGATACCCACGGGAAACTGTTAAGCGTCAAAACCCCAGCAGCGTTGCAGTTCTTGACACACCTACCCCATTCAAAGCAACCTAAATATTTTGTCTTGCCCATTCACCCTCTAGATGGCAAACATACATAATCCATTTCTCAATTGTCTCAAGGCTTAAACACTCTTCTGCCTGTCTCCTCCTCTCATCTACAATTATTGAAGTGGATTTAACAAGTGACATCAATATTGTGCGTAGGTAGAATCTAGTGAGTACTGGTGGTAGAATCTAGTGAGTACTGTAGGTAGAGTCTATAGTGAATACTGTAGTTGGGATTTGTCCTGGAGTGTCCCAGCAGTTGTATTACCGTTGCCCAATAGTTTTTCAGGGCGCTTGGGAGGAAGTTATCTTTGATCAGCTCCAGGAAGAAGTCGGACTTATCCCTCTCGCTGGGGATTTGCAAAACTAATCCACCCTCCAGCGACAAGTGTGAGTAGGTCAGGACAGAGGCTTGGGCAGTGGATACCTGTGATACCAGGAACACGCTGGTTGCGGTCTTCAGGTCATAAAACCATGCATGCCACCTGTAATGTTTATACCACAGAAATAGGATCTGGCCTCGAGTTAGTTCGCTCGCTAGCTGGAGTCTTTGTTCTGTTTCTGTATTCTACCTCTCTCCACACACAGCTTCTCTTCTACTCTGTCGACAGCCATTCAACCAGAATCACCTTTGAGAAAAGAGTGAAAAGAATCTCTCTCTGTGTGTGTGTGTGACATCAGAGAGGTTTGTCAGTGCGTGGAGGATTGGGTGGGGTTGGAGGTCAGAGGTCGGTGATAGGGTCACAGGCCTAGTCTTGTGTTTCACCCGAAGATGTGGGGCCTCTGTTCCTGTTTTACCCTGGCTAGGGCCTGCTGAATGAGACCAAAGAGCGCGGAAGTGAGAGAGGGGAAATTAAAACGTGTGTTTTCAGGTATCTAGATGATACTGATCTTAATGGCTTGTTATTAGAGCTGGTGGGAGGGGGCGGTGTGTGTGTGAGGGTCTCCGGTGGTCATGTGAGAGCTTGGGTGAACTTTTGGACCTCCAACAGAGGCTGCTCTATATTTGGTAGTTGAGGCACGGCTGACGACCCCTTCCAGTGACCCTCGTGACCCACACACCTGCTCTTCCTCAGACAGCAGCACATCCATCCTCTTATTGTGTCCATAACGTTGGACCCTCTCCACTCTCTCTCTCTCTCTCTCTCTCTCTCTCTCTCTCTCTCTCTCTGCTCTCTCTCTCAGCTCTCTCTCTCCACACTCTCTCTCTCTCTCTCTCTCTCCACACTCTCTCTCTCTCTCTCTCTCTCTCTCTCTCTCTCTCTCTCAGCTATCTCTCTCTCTCAGCTCTCTTGTCTCTCTCTCTCTCTCTGCTCTCTCTCTCTCTCTCAGCTCTCTTGTCTCTCTCTCTCTCTCTCCTATCTCTTGCCTCTCTGTTCTCTCTCTCTCTCTCTCTCAGCTCTCTCTCTCTCTCTCAGCTCTCTCTCTCTCTCTCAGCTCTCTTGTCTCTCTCTCTCCGCACTCTCTCTCTCTCTCTCTCCGCTCTCTCTCTCTCTCTCTCTCTCAGCTCTCTCTCTCTCTCAGCTCTCTTGTCTCTCTCTCTCTCTCTCCCTCTCTCTCTCAGCTCTCTTGTCTCTCTCTCTCTCTCTCTCTCGCTCTCTCTCTCCTATCTCTTGCCTCTCTGTTCTCTCTCTCTCTCTCAGCTCTCTCTCTCAGCTCTCTTGTCTCTCTCTCTCTCTCTCTCTCTCACTCTCTCTCTCCTATCTCTTGCCTCTCTGTTCTCTCTCTCTCATAGCTACATACAGACTGGAAGTTATTTTCCATACAGTGCGTACATTTATAAGAAACTGTTGGAAGCAATGAAACTTACATATGAACATGTCTTTGTATGTATTTGAGGTAATGGAGTCAAGCTCGTAGTGTTATGATGGCTGTATGTTACTATGTTTCATCGCTTCAATTACATTGTGTTCAGGTTACACTACTTACTGTCTGTTGTTTTACAATGATTATTTCCTACCATTTCCTACCAATGTCTTTGTCATTAGTTCCCCATATGGTTAGCATACTAAGCAATTCTGGTTGTGTGTATGTCCCTTTCAACACCACTGTGTCATCCCCAGTGCGTGATCAGTCCCAAAACCCCTGTTCCTTATTTAGCTCCCAAGGTTAAGGGTCAGGGGTGCGTAGGGACCATATGAATGACTGCTTGTTATCAGGTGCTGGACAAAAGATCTTGTGTATGTATGCATGTGTGTGTCAGGCAGGCAGCAGGAAACGTGGATTCACAGTGCTATAGCGCTGAACTACGAGGTAAATCAGAAACACAAGCCAATCAATATACACTAACTCACAAGTAAACCCTTGAAAACAAAATAAAATCCTCTAGACTATATCACATTTGCATGTTGGTCATTTAGCAGATGCTAGTATCCAGAGAGACTTAGTCGGTGCATTCAGCTAAGGTAGGTAAGTCAACTACATGTCTCAGTCATTGCTTTGTCATTAAGGGGTATTGTGTTTAGATTTGGTAAGGGGGAAGAAAAAAGATTCTATCAATTTTAGAATAAAGCTGTAACAAAATGTGGAAAAAGTCACTGGGTCTGAATACTTTAATACTTTAATACAAGTCAACTACATGTCTGTTAGTGCCAATCAACCTAAAGAAGCTATACGCAAAATCAGTGTTAGTAAGAAAAGACAAAGGGAAAGGAAAGGGGTCTTCCACATTTAACCCTGAATCAGAGAGGTGCGGGGGCCTTAATCGACATCCAAGAGTAAGTTTTAGTGCACGAAACGCAACAGTGGTGTTTTAATAATAAAATAATGAACAGGATCGAGAGCGGCTTGTAAGGTAATATCATTTTGAATTGCACATAGCAAATGCCAATCTTTTGGGTTGAGTCATACTCCCTCCGCTTTCTAAGTATCTTAGTTCTCATCAGTAGGTGACCTCTGACCCCCACACAGTAAATGGTGTTGGTCCATCCTACCCTCATCATCCTGTAATGGCGTCTCTCATGAACCCTCCACCTTCCTATGCCCCATATCTTTCATCCTTTCCTCTATTCACTAGAGCTGTGGCCTCAGAAGGAGCTGGCCACCATTTGATTGGTTATCTAAATGGTGACCGGTGACCTCATGTTGGCTCTATGGCCAAATGGTGACCTGTGAGCTTGTTTCTTCTTCATTTTCAGCCTCTTTCTCCCTCCCCTCTATTTCCCCTCTCACCATATCTCTCTCTCTCTTGCACACATTCTCCTTCCCACTGGGCACAGATGTCTATTCCACATTGATTCAACCAATGTGTGCCCAGTGGGCTCTCGCTCCATCTCTCTCTCTTGCACATATTTTCCCTCTCAGCTTCCTCCTCCCCTCCCTGCCCCTCTTTCGTTCTAATTTCATTATTCCCCCTTTCTGTGTAATTGGCACCTTGTTTCGGGGGCTCCTAATTGGAATGGGGAGACAGGTGGCGCCACTCTGTTGTGATGGTTCTTGTTAGCGCTGCAGTCTCTGTAATCTCTTTCTTTATGCAGCGTGAATGTATCAACTCCTGACGCTGTGCCCCGCTGCGTCACTCACCCGTGGTGAACCCTGACGCCCCTCCACTGCCCGTCCGACACCCCCACTCTGCTCTCTTACCCCCCCCCCCTCCACCCGCCCTCGCCCCTCGTTACTGTCAAAGCCCGTGATGTGGGCCGCTGTGGATGGCTGCCCTCAGTCAGGAACAGAAACAGGGGGCTGCTTGCCCTAGACTGGCTGGGGGCTGGGGTAAACTCCCTGGGGCAGGCCTCGGAAGGAGGAGAACCAATGTGAGGTTGGGACGTGTGGTAGAAGGATGAAGCGTGCGTTGACTTTCTTTGTGCAGCAGGAGGAAGTGGTGACAGTGGACGAGCTGTTAGCTTGAGTGAATAATAATAATACCAATACTGAGCTATATTGTATATATTTATCAAATATATACATTTTATACTAACACAATTGCTCAGAGAATAAGTAATACTTTTTTTCTCAAAAAGGTAGTGGTCAGAATTATTGACAAATATAAATATTCTTATAAATAAAGTAGTCAAAAGTTTTTAGTATTTGTTACAATATTCCTAGCACACAATAACTACATCAAGTTATAGAGGGTCAAAGATCATACCCCCAAGACATTAACAGGGAAGTTTATCATGTCTTAGGCTCATGATCTTTGTCCCTCTAACTTTCTCACTCATCATTATTCACGATTCATTCTGGATTATCTGTAATCATGGCAGCATCCACATTAATATAGAAGTGTTTAGAAACATATTCTATTCTTATTTACAATAAAAGTGACTCTAAAATGGCAAAATACCATTTACCATGCTATTTACCATACTTTTTACCATTCATTTCTATTGGGCACAAAATCATCTGAAACAACCATAACAAACAGCAAATGCATCCAACAAATGTGTAGAGTCACCAGCTTGATGTTATCAGTGGTGATATGAATATGAGACAAAATACTACACTTTTTACTACTTTTATTTAGAAGAATCTTTAGAGGTGTCCAGAAAAAAACATTACTTTTTTTAAACAAAATAGCTTTCACTGAGCAATTGTATGATTATATAAAATTGTAGTTTCCCCCAATTTTTGGGGTGTCAATAATTTCAGACGCCACTGTATATGTCGTCTTTTATAACTGTTTCTAATTTAACCACCTCTTCCTCCTGATCTTCTAACCGGGTCTGGGTCCAAGTTGAGATCTGAGTTCAGGTCTGGGTCTAGGCCTTTCCAGTCTAATGTGTTCAGGCAGGTGTGGGGGTTAGTGAGGGTTTGTAGGTCAATGCTGTGCTCTGCTTGGCCGTCAACACAACCCTTAATTAGTCCCCTACTGCTTACTGGCACCCTCCTTTACCTCTCTCCTCCTCTCCACCACGCCACAATCTCCCTCTCTCCTAATTTCTCTCATTTAGTCGTTCTCCCTCACACTTCCTCTTTCCACACAATCAAACTCACTATTTTCTCCCCTCTCTCTATCATTCACTCACTCTTTTCTCTCCAGCTCTCTCAAATACACATACACTACACTGTATTTCATAATACTAACGAAATGTCAGTGCCTTCAGACATTTTTCATACTGCTCGACTTATTTCACACTGTGTTACAGCATGAATTCAAAATGGATTCAATATAAAACTAATTCTGACCCATATACAAACAATATACCATTAGGATGTGAAAACAACATGTTTTTAGATATATATTTTTTCTCGCATGTATTTAAAATATTTAGATAAATATCTCATTTACAGAAGTATTCACACCCTGAGTCAATACATGTTAGAATCACCTTTGGCTTTCTGTGTAAGTCTTTAAGTTTTGGACACCTGGATTGTACAATATTTGCACAGTATTCTTTGAAAAATTATTCAAGCTGGTTGTTGATTATTGCTAGACAGCCAAAGAGTCTTGCCATAGATTTTCAAGCACACTCAAATCTGTAACTATGCCACAGGAATATTCACTGTCTTCTTGCTAAGCAACTCCAGTGTAGATTTGGCCTTGTGTTTTAGGTTGTTGTCCTGCTGAGAGGTGAATTTGTCTCCCAGTGTCTGGTGGAAAGCGGACCGAACCGAGTTTTTCCTCTAGGATTTTGCGTAGCTCAATTCCGTTACTTTTTAACCTAAAAAAACTCCCTAGACCTTGCTGATGACAAGCATACCCATAACATGATGCAGCCACCACCAAGCTTGAAAATAATGTTTTATATTCGGCACATAGAGTTAATTTCAGTTTTACTTTAGTGCCTTATTGCAAACATGATGCATGTTTTGGAATATTTTTATTCTGTACTTATTTTTCACTCTGTGTAGTACTCTCAGTATTGTGTTGTAACTACAATGTTGTTGATCCATCCTCAGGTTTCTCCTATCACAGCCATTAAACTCTAAATGTTTGGTGAAATCCCATGGTGAAATCACTGAGCGGTTTCCTTCCTCTCCGAGAATGAGTTAGGAAGGACTAGGGCTGTGGCAGTCACAAAATGTAGTCAGTCGGTCGGTGATTGTCAAGCCAATAACTGTCTGTCTCACGTTAAGTGACCGTTAATTAATCTCCTGGCTTCCACACACAGCCTACTAGTCATTTTAAAAAGTCTAATAAATCCATGTAATATAGCCTACACCTTCACAATAAATCCATTACTTATTTTAGACAGGTCTAAAGAGGCATGATATGAAGAAAATATAGTCTATTTCAGAAGAACAGAATAGCATACTCTGAGTTGTCCTTATGTTCGGTCCTCATCTGACTGTGCCATATGGCTCTGGGCTAAACTAGTTCATTTAGCAGACGAGATTTGCTTAGAATTCCATGGCATTGTTTTATAGTATGACGAATACAAGTGAACAAAGCTGGATAAAATATAAATATTTTCCCCAAATTATTTGAGGGAGTGCACACATGGGGCTATTCTGTATTGAGTGGTTAACAAAGAAATAGGTACTCTTATATGCTTCATTTAGAGTCATTTCTGTAACTTTAGTTGTTCTACAAACATTGGTCTATATGTTTTAGATGTTTAATACATTGTTAGGCTGCATGATGAGACTGTAATAATGATTTGAAAAAAGACATGAGCTCTGCTTTGTTTTTTTGCACAGGCTGTACACACTTCATCAGTCTCTCATTCACAATTTGACAAACACTTGATAATGCCTCGAAGTTTACGTGGCATCCCTGTTTGTGGCCTTAATGCACCCTTAAAAATCCATCCCTGTTTGTGGCCTTAATGCACCCTTAAAAATCCATCCCTGTTTGTGGCCTTAATGCACCCTTAAAAATCCATCCCTGTTTGTGGCCTTAATGCACCCTTAAAAATCCATCCCTGTTTGTGGCCTTAATGCACCCTAAAAAATCCATTCCTGTTTGTGGCCTTAATGCACCCTTAAAAATCCATCCCTGTTTGTGGCCTTAATGCACCCTTAAAAATCCATCCATGTTTGTGGCCTTAATGCACCCTTAAAAATCCATCCCTGTTTGTGGCCTTAATGCACCCTTAAAAATCCATCCCTGTTTGTGGCCTTAATGCACCCTTAAAAATCCATCCCTGTTTGTGGCCTTAATGCACCCTTAAAAATCCATCCCTTTTTGTGGCCTTAATGCACCCTTAAAAATCCATCCCTGTTTGTGGCCTTAATGCACCCTTAAAAATCCATCCCTGTTTGTGGCCTTAATGCACCCTTAAAAATCCATCCCTGTTTGTGGCCTTAATGCACCCTTAAAAATCCATCCCTGTTTGTGGCCTTAATGCACCCTTAAAAATCCATCCCTGTTTGTGGCCTTAATGCACCCTAAAAAATCCATTCCTGTTTGTGGCCTTAATGCACCCTTAAAAATCCATCCCTGTTTGTGGCCTTAATGCACCCTTAAAAATCCATCCATGTTTGTGGCCTTAATGCACCCTTAAAAATCCATCCCTGTTTGTGGCCTTAATGCACCCTTAAAAATCCATCCCTGTTTGTGGCCTTAATGCACCCTTAAAAATCCATCCCTGTTTGTGGCCTTAATGCACCCTTAAAAATCCATCCCTGTTTGTGGCCTTAATGCACCCTAAAAAATCCATTCCTGTTTGTGGCCTTAATGCACCCTTAAAAATCCACCCCTGTTTGTGGCCTTAATGCACCCTTAAAAATCCATCCATGTTTGTGGCCTTAATGCACCCTTAAAAATCCATCCCTGTTTGTGGCCTTAATGCACCCTTAAAAATCCATTCCTGTTTGTGGCCTTAATGCACCCTAAAAAAATCCATTCCTGTTTGTGGCCTTAATGCACCCTAAAAAAATCCATTCCTGTTTGTGGCCTTAATGCACCCTTAAAAATCCATCCCTGTTTGTGGCCTTAATGCACCCTAAAAAATCCATCCCTGTTTGTGGCCTGGGTGCTGCGCTTTGTACATCTCCCTCAGTGTGCTGCGCAAACCAAAACGCAACTTTCACTCACATGGCTCTCCATCACGTGATCGGGTCTTTCTCACAGGCTACAAGTGAAGACAGACACATCAGGGACACAACTAATGCGTCCTTATCCAATTCCGAGGCGCATATTGAAGATATTGGAAGAACTGTCCACATGTACTTTTCATCAGCCAACAAAATGAGTAGGCCTAACAAACAACAAAAGCAGTACCCTATGTCAATCAACTATCTACTTCTTTTAGCTTAAAATCTTGATAAACTATTAGGCTATTTCTTCACATTATAACCACAGCAATGCACACATGGTAGTAGGCTATAAACGCAAATGTTCCTCAATCTACACACAATACCCCATAATGACAACGTGAAAACAGATTTTTTTTTCCTTCTTTTTTTTTCTTCTACAAAATAAAAACAAATACATTATTTACCCAACCCTTGTGTTGTCTTAAGGGTCAAATATGATCTGCCACTATGTTTAACAGAAGAGAGAAACCCCTAAATTATATTTTTTCAACTTGAAACTTGATGACTTTTCCTAGAGTGACCCCAAAATTTGAAAAAGTGAAACGTCGCATTTGTTCACATTTCCATGAAAGCTGTATATCACTATGGTACAAAGATTGTCTTAGGGTCATTTTTGACCCGGCAGTTATAAAATAATTTACACATCACAAAAAAAACACAAAGACACACACACACACACTGAGAAATTGAGATTGTGTGCTACTGATTGAACTCAGACAAAACTAAAACTTTCTTGTGTATATGCAGCATCTCCCCTCTACGACCCCAGACATGACTCAGGTTCACAGAGAAAATTAAAACAAGAGAACAAATGATTTAGAAGAGGAGGAGGTATCTGAAGAAGAGGATGGGGAAGAAGCACGATGCATATTCTTCAGATGAAGAAGAAATCCCCCAAACTGGAAGATAAATTTTTTTTGTCAAAGAACAGCTAAATAACATGGTCCTTGTCACCATATGACATCCAGGGCAGGATGGCAGCACAGAATGTCATAAGGATGACCTCAAGGCCCACAAGACATGCAGTTGCCCATGCCCAGGACATCGCCTCCACATTCTACATGTTCATCACACCAGCCATCGAAAAAATAATCCTGGAGATGACACGTTTGGAGGGTTTCTGTAAATATGGAGACAACTGGAAAAGGATGGATGAGATTGACCTGCATGCCTACATAGGGCTGATAATCTTTGCGGGTGTGTATAGGTCCCGAGGCGAGGCTACATGTAGTCTCTGGGATGCAGAGAGTGGAAGGGTGATTTTCCGTGCCACGATGCCACTGAAAGTCTTTCACACTTTCTCAAGAATGCTACGATTTGATAACCGTGAGTCAAGACCTGCAAGACGTATGAGAGACAAACTGGAGGCCATAAGAGAGGTCTAGGAGGAGTGGGTGGAGCCATAAGAGCGGTCTGGGAGAAGTGGGTGGAGCCATAAGAGAGGTCTGGGAGAAGTGGGTGGAGCCATAAAAGAGGTCTGGGAGAAGTGGGTGGAGCCATAGGAGAGGTCTGGGAGAAGTGGGTGGAGCCATAAGAGTGGTCTGGGAGAAGTGGGTGGAGCCATAGGAGAGGTCTGGGAGAAGTGGGTGGAGCCATAGGAGAGGTCTGGGAGAAGTGGGTGGAGCCATAAGAGAGGTCTGGGAGAAGTGGGTGGAGCCATAAGAGAGTTCTGGGAGAAGTGGGTGGAGCCATAAGAGAGGTCTGCGAGAAGTGGGTGGAGCCATAGGAGAGGTCTGGGAGAAGTGGGTGGAGCGTCTGCCGTACCTCTACAACCCCGGGCCTGAAGTAACAGTGGATGAGCAACTGGTTCCATTCAGAGTTACATTTTTATTTTCATATCTGTAATGTAAGTGATTTTCACTGTTAATTGTATTGTGTATTGCTGTAAAATCATTGTTTTCTGTGACACTGATACTAATTACTGATAGTAATCTCTTTTGTCAAAAGGTCGCTGACCTTTCCGGCAGTATATGCCCAGCGGGTTGTGCTTGATGTGACAGATAGACTGAGGAGGCACAATGTCACTGGTGACAATTTCTTCACCTCTTATGAACTCAGCCAGCAGCTCCTGAAGAAAAAGTTCACCATGTTAGAAAGAACGAGCCTGAGCTCCCCCTGCACTCTTCGCAACAAGGGGGAGGGAGGCCTTCTCATCAAAGTTTGCCTTCACCCCCACCACCGCTCTAGTTTCTTACCTCCCAAAGAGGAACAAGAATGTGGTCCTCCTGAGCACACTGCACAAAACAGCTGAGATCAGTGATCGTGAGGACAGGAAGCCAGCCATCAATCATCCTGGACTACAACCACAACAAAGGAGGTGTGGACAACCTGGACAAGGTGATTGGAACTTACAGCTGCAGGAGGATGACAGCCCGCTGGCCCCTGGTCACCTTCCATAACGTAATTTATGTGTCCTCATACAACGCCTTCGTGATATGGAACAAGATCAACCCTACCTGGATGCCTGATAAGCGGAACAAGAGGAGGGAGCAGCTGGAAAAGGCACTTGTAACCCCACACATTCAAAGAAGGGAGCGCCTCCCCCGCACAGCGGCCTCTGCAGCGCTTGTGAAAGCTGTTCAGGGGGCTGAATCTTGTCCTGATCTACCTGAGGCTGCAGTGGGGGCAGACAAGAGGAGGAGATGCCAATTCTGTCCCCCAATGGACTGGAAAACAATACTATGTGCTGCATATGTGAGAAATACATCTGCAAAGTCCATGCACACACACTTGCATACTGTCCTACATGTGCTAATTAGAGTTGATTTGATCTATATTCTTCACATTTTTGTCTTGTATCTTTTATTCTTATTTATTGTTATTTATACACCTTGTGGGTGGGGGCAATGGTTAAAAAAATGGGAGAAGACTATTATTTTGTTGTTGAATTCCTCATTGTACAGTATATAAGAATATACCACTATGTTGCCAAGACTGTTATGGTTTCCCTTCAATAGAATGCATTTAAAACTACTTTCTGCACATTTCTCCTACTTTCTTATGCTATGCAAGTGCTATCTCTTGCTAAAAATGTTTACAACTATGCAGTACCTTCAGCAATGATAATAAACCAATCAATCAATCAAATTTATTTTATATAGCCCTTCGTACATCAGCTGATATCTCAAAGTGCTGTACAGAAACCCAGCCTAAAACCCCAAACAGCAAGCAATGCAGGTGAAGAAGCACGGTGGCTAGGAAAAACTCCCTAGAAAGGCCAAAACCTAGGAAGAAACCTAGAGAGGAACCAGGCTATGTGGGGTGGCCAGTCCTCTTCTGGCTGTGCCGGGTGGAGATTATAACAAAACATGGTCAAGATGTTCAAATGTTCATAAATGACCAGCATGGTCGAATAATAATAAGGCAGAATAGTTGAAACTGGAGCAGCAGCACAGTCAGGTGGACTGGGGACAGCAAGGAGTCATCATGTCAGGTATTCCTGGGGCATGGTCCTAGGGCTCAGGTCCTCCGAGAGAGAGAAAGAAAGAGAGAATTAGAGAGAGCATATGTGGGATGGCCAGTCCTCTTCTGGCTGTGCCGGGTGGAGATTATAACAGAACATGGCCAAGATGTTCAAATGTTCATAAATGATCAGCATGCTCGAATAATAATAAGGCAGAACAGTTGAAACTGGAGCAGCAGCACAGCCAGGTGGACTGGGGACAGCAAGGAGTCATCATGTCAGGTAGTCCTGGGGCATGGTCCTAGGGCTCAGGTCCTCCGAGAGAGAGAAAGAGAGAAGGAGAGAATTAGAGAACACACACTTAGATTCACACAGGACACCGAATAGGACAGGAGAAGTACTCCAGATATAACAAACTGACCCTAGCCCCCGACACATAAACTACTGCAGCATAAATACTGGAGGCTGAGACAGGAGGGGTCAGGAGACACTGTGGCCCACTCCGAGGACACCCCCGGACAGGGCCAAACAGGAAGGATATAACCCCACCCACTTTGCCAAAGCACAGCCCCCACACCACTAGAGGGATATCTTCAACCACCAACTTACCATCCTGAGACAAGGCTGAGTATAGCCCACAAAGACCTCCGCCACGGCACAACTTAAGGGGGAGGGGGGGGGGGGGGCGCCAACCCAGACAGGATGACCACATCAGTGACTCAACCCACTCAGGTGACGCACCTCCTCCAGGGACGGCATGAGAGAGCCCCAGTAAAGCCAGTGACTCAGCCCCTGTAATAGGGTTAGAGGCAGAGAATCCCAGTGGAAAGAGGGGAACCGGCCAGGCAGAGACAGCAAGGGTGGTTCGTTGCTCCAGAGCCTTTCCGTTCACCCTCCCACTCCTGGGCCAGACTACACTCAATCATATGACCCACTGAAGAGATGAGTCTTCAGTAGAGACTTAAAGGTTGAGACCGAGTTTGCGTCTCTGACATGGGTAGGCAGACCGTTCCATAAAAATGGAGCTCTATAGGAGAAAGCCCTGCCTCCAGCTGTTTGCTTAAAAATTCTAGGGACAATTAGGAGGCCTGCGTCTTGTGACCGTAGCGTACGTGTAGGTATGTACGGCAGGACCAAATCAGAGAAATAGATAGGAGCAAGCCCATGTAATGCTTTGTAGGTTAGCAGTAAAACCTTGAAATCAGCCCTTGCTTTGACAGGAAGCCAGTGTAGAGAGGCTAGCACTGGAGTAATATGATCAAATTTTTTGGTTCTAGTCAGGATTCTAGCAGCCGTATTTAGCACTAACTGAAGTTTATTTAGTGCTTTATCCGGGTAGCCGGAAAGTAGAGCATTGCAGTAGTCTAACCTGGAAGTGACAAAAGCATGGATTAATTTTTCTGCATCATTTTTGGACAGAAAGTTCCTGATTTTTGCAATGTTACGTAGATGGAAAAAAGCTGTCCTTGAAATGGTCTTGATAAACCTGGTTGTTACTTCATAAAAATAGATTTGGGGTTTAAAATTCAATTAAGCTGCTTTATTTTAGGGGTTTAGTGAAGGCGGGTCATTGTTAGGACAAGGAAGGAGACAAGGAAGGGGACAAGGAAGAAGACAAGGAAGGGGACAAGGAAGGGGACAAGGAAGGGGACTATACAGAATGTTAGGACTACACAAGGGTTAAGTATTCAGACCCTTTGCTGTGAGACTGAAAATTGAGGCCACCTGTGGTAAATTCAATTGATTGGACATGATTTGGAAAGGCACACACCTGTTTATATAAGGTCCCAGAGTTGACAGTGCATGTCAGAGATAAAAACCAAGCCATGAGGTGGAAGGAATTGACCGTAGAGCTCCGAGACAGGATTGTGTCGAGGCACAGATCTGGGGAAGGGTAGCAAAACATTTCTGCAGCATTGAAGCTCCCCAAGAACACAGTGACCTCCATCATTCTTAAATGGAAGAAGTTTGGAAGCATCAAGACTCTTCCTATAAATGGCCATCCAACGAAACTGAGCAATCGGGGAGAAAGGCCTTGGTCAGAGAGGTGACCAGGAACCCAATGGTTACTCTGGCGGAGTTCCTTTGTGGAGATGGGACAACCGTCTCTGCAGCAGTCCACCAATCAGGCCTTTATGGTAGAGTGGCCAGACAGAAGCCACCCCTCAGTAAAAGGCACATGACAGCCCGCTTGGAGTTTGCAAAAAGGCACCTAAATGATTCAGACCGCCAGAAACAACATTCTCTGAGCTGATGAAACCAGGATGGAACACTTCTGGAGGATAAACTGGCACCATCCCTACAGTGAAGCATGGTGGTGGCAGCATGTGTTGATGTTTTTCAGTGGCAGGGACTGGGAGACTAGTCAGGATCGAGGGAAAGATGAACGGAGCATAGTAAATAGAAATCCTTGATGAAAACCGGCTCCAGAGTGCTCAGGACCTCAGTCTGGGGGCGAAGATTCATCTTCCATCAGAACAACGACCTAAAGCACACAGCCAAGACAACGCAGGAGTGGCTTTGGGACAAATGTAGTTGAGTGGCCCAGCCAGAGCCCGGACTTGAACTCGATCTAATATCTCTGGAGAGACCTGAAAATAGCTGTGCATAGACGCTCCCCATCCAACCTGACACACTTTGAGAGGATCTGCAGAGAAGAATCGGAGCAACTCCCCAAATGCAGATGTGCCAAGCTTGTAGTGTCATACCCAAGAAGACTCAAGGCTGTAATCGCTTCCAAAGGTGCTTCAACAAAGTACTGAGTAAAGGGTCTGAATACTTATGTAAATGTGATATTTAAATAAATTAGCAAACTTTTTTTTTTACGTGTGTTTTTCAGATTGAATAAACAGATTTTTACAAAACCTGGAAAAACCACTTTTTTTTGTTGCTGTGCCATATGTTATATTCAGAAAATAGACATTTCTTCTTGTACTTCACACAGATTTTTTTGTTTGTTTCCGTGAAAAAAATGTCACCTTTTTGGGTCCTCACCAGTTTGCCTCCCTGATTTCTGTGTGGTCTGCAGCATGGGTTCCTCTGTGGAATGCCCTCCCTAACCCTATCCAACCGTTTGTTTGTTTTGCCTTTTTCAAAGAAAGGGAGATGTTTGAGTTATTAGGCAGCCCTCCTCCTATTACTCCTCTGGGGCGTCTGCTTTAGGTTGCATCCAGAAATATCACCCTATTCCCCATACAGTTCACTTCTTTTGACCAAGTGCCCTTTTGACCAGGGCCCCATAGGGATTAACTCCCAAGAAAGTATTTCCTTCATATCAAACCTGCGATGTCCGCCGCGGCCAGCTCTGAACTGATGGAATGCAATTAAGATGGAGAGGACAGATCAGAAAGGGAGAGGGAAAGACGGAGCCTGTGTATAGTTTTGTGTTCTCTCTCTCTCGGATACCTTCCACTCCCTTTTTGCTTCTTGTGGTCTCTTTCGCTCCTGATCGTACCTGATATTTCCCCATATCACGACACAGATCAGTGTTGTGATAGGTGGAAAGATCAGATCAGTGATGTGATAGGTGGAAAGATCAGATCAGTGATGTGATCAGATATGTGTAGTAATAAGATCAGGTCTGTGTTGTAATAATGGGAAAGATCAGGTCTGTGTTGTGATAATGGGAAAGATCGGGTCTGTGTTGTGATCAGGGGAAAGATCAGGTCTGTGTTGTGATCAGATATCTGTAGTAATAAGATCAGGTCTGTGTTGTAATCAGATATCTGTAGTAATAAGATCAGGTCTGTGTTGGGATAAGGGGAAAGATCAGGCCTGTGTTGTGATCAGGGGAAAGATCAGGTCTGTGTTGTGATCAGATATCTGTAGTAATAAGATTAGATCAGTGTTGTGATCAGATATGTGTAGTAATAAGATCAGGTCTGTGTTGTAATCAGATATCTGTAGTAATAAGATCCGATCAGTGTTGTGATCAGATATGTGTAGTAATAAGATCAGGTCTGTGTTGTAATCAGATATCTGTAGTAATAAGATCAGATCAGTGTTGTGATCAGATATGTGTAGTAATAAGATCAGGTCTGTGTTGTGATAAGGGGAAAGGTTTAGCCCAACATCAGTATTAAATGCTTTGGCTGATCCATAACCAATTTGAACAACTTTGAATTTCAAACAGAACAGCACAGAAAGTTATGTAACTACACAATGACGGCCTTTTAAATTCCACTAGCAGCCCGTGGTGGAGCGCAGAACTCAACACGGGACCATTTTAATGTGGGTTAAATAGCATTAGCATATTAATGGGAGAAACTACTGCCAGCTTTCTCAAGAGGGGAAAATCCATCAGCGCCGCCAGCCAGCCAGTCCAGGAGCCATTGGAAAGCAGATGAGTCTAGAGAGTAGAGTCGGAGTTTATTAAGCTAGCAGAGACAAAAGTCCTTCTCCCCCCCCCTCCCCCTCCTCCAGCCATTCCACTCCTCATCCCCTCCTCCTCTCCTCCCCCAACCCCTCTGCTGGGCCCTTTCAGACCGTCTGCCCTCATGCTGGGCCCTTGATGGATGCCCCCGCACTTCAGAGGGACAGTGTGTGAGGGTGGGGCGGGTACATAGTGTCCCAGCGTTTTGGAAAAGAGGTCCTCCTCCTCGCATGTAATCCTGCGCCTCGAGCAAATCACCCCTGACATCCACACTGCCAAAGTGAGACCACAGATCACCGTTGACAGCCACACTGCCAAAGTGAGACCACAGATCACCCCTGACAGCCACACTGCCAAAGTGAGATCACAAATCAGTTGCGCACCTCTTCTGGCACCCACACAGTCGCAGGCACCCACACAGCCGCAGGCACACACGCAGGCACCCACACAGCCGCGGGCACCCACACAGCCGCAGGCACACACGCAGGCACCCACACAGCCGCAGGCACCCACACACACACACAGCCATACACACAGCTTGAAGTTTACACACGAACTAACACAAAAACATGTTGTTCTGCTAACTGGTGAAAAGGAGGAAATCTCAGTTTGTAGAATATTTTCGGAGGCTGGACATGCTGGAAGTTACACTTCGGTTGAGTGGAGAGAACAAGGTGTCTTGGGGAATGAGTTTAGGGGACCCAAAGTAGGGTAGAGGGGTACGGAGAAGAGGGGAGGGCGGGACTGTTTATTTGTAGAGTAATTTAGAAAGAGGGTACCCATTGTTAGCTGCTAATGACCAACGAGTGAAAAGAACAGAAGTCTGGTCGTGTAATGACCGGAAAAACAAATCTAGACTGGGATAGAGGAGAAACGAGAGTTCACTAGACATCTGGGTGTCTGTGTTGTCCTCCTCTTTTGTGAATTGCTTTTGTTGTTTTGTACTGAGGGGCAGTTTGGGTGCCTGTTGGTGTGCTTTGTGCCTCTCTTGGCTTCCTTCCCTTACTTGGCTCTCGTCGGAGACGGTGAGGTCTAAAGTAACAGTTGACGCCGTAACAGCCTTCACAGAATACTCCCTCAGATCCACAGGCATGCATGTGTATACATTTGCACGTCTGCACACACACAGCACAGGGGCGCTAGTATGCTGGCACACACACAGCACAGGGGCGCTAGTATGCTGACACACACACAACACAGGGGCGCTAGTATGCTGGCACACACACAGCACAGGGGCGCTAGTATGCTGGCACACACACAGCACAGGGGCACTAGTATGCTGGCACACACACAGCACAGGGGCGCTAGTATGCTGGCACACACAGCACAGGGGCGCTAGTATGCTGGCACACACACAGCACAGGGGCACTAGTATGCTGGCACACACACAGCACAGGGGCGCTAGTATGCTGGCACACACACAGCACAGGGGCGCTAGTATGCTGGCACAGACATGCACACAGTCAGGGCGTGCGTGAGTGTGTGTCAGAGGGGGCGAGGTCGTTTGTAGCTGTGTGGTAAAGGCCTTACAGGGAAAAGGAAATGGCCTGTTACTGTCTCACTCCATCTCTTTATTAATGGAAATGCTTTTGGCAGAGATGATGTCATCTCAGTTCTAGCTACTCTGAATGTTTCTTCATGTGTAACCTGCTGTTTCAACCAGGGAGCAATCCTGTGCTGCTGGAGATGATCTAGGATCCGTTTGGACCTTTTTCCCACTAATGATTTAAGGTTAGAGTCTTCCTGTCAACACACTGGTAGTAACACTGGTAGTAACATTGGTAGTAACATTGGTAGTAGTTACACTGGTAGTAGCTACACTGGTAGTAGCTACACTGGTAGTAACAACACTGGTAGTAGTTACACTGGTAGTAGTTACACTGGTAGTAGTTACACTGGTAGTAGTTACACTGGTAGTAGTTACACTGGTAGTAGCAACACTGGTAGTTACACTGGTAGTAGTTACACTGGTAGTAGTTACACTGGTAGTAGCAACACTGGTAGTTACACTGGTAGTAGTTACACTGGTAGTAGCTACACTGGTAGTAGCAACACTGGTAGTAGTTACACTGGTAGTAGTTACACTGGTAGTAGTTACACTGGTGGTAATAACACTGGTAGTTACACTGGTAGTTACACTGGAAGTAGCAACACTGGTAGTAACACTGGTGGTAGATCCACTGGTAGTAGTTACACTGGTAGTTACACTGGTAGTAGTTACTCTGGTAGTAGTTACACTGGTAGTAGTTACACTGGTAGTAGCAACACTGGTAGTAGCTACACTGGTAGTAGTTACACTGGTAGTAGTTACACTGGTAGTAGTTACACTGGTTGTAGCAACACTGGTAGTTACACTGGTAGTAGTTACACTGGTAGTAGTTACACTGGTAGTAACAACACTGGTAGTTACACTGGTAGTAGTTACACTGGTGGTAGATCCACTGGTAGTAGTTACACTGGTAGTTACACTGGTAGTAGTTACACTGGTAGTAGTTACACTGGTAGTAGTTACACTGGTAGTAGTTACACTGGTAGCAATACTGGTAGTAGTTACACTGGTAGTAGTTACACTGGTAGTAGCAACACTGGTAGTAGTTACACTGGTAGTAGTTACACTGGTAGTAGTTACACTGGTAGTAGTTACACTGGTAGTTGTTACACTGGTAGTAGTTACACTGGTAGTAACACCACTGGTAGTAACACCACTGGTAGTAACACCACTGGTAGTAGCAACACTGGTAGTAGCACCACTGGTAGTAACACCACTGGTAGTAACAACACTGGTAGTAGCAACACTGGTAGTAACAACACTGGTAGTAGCAACACTGGTAGTAACACCACTGGTAGTAACAACACTGGTAGTAACAACACTGGTAGTAACAACACTGGTAGTAACACCACTGGTAGTAACAACACTGGTAGTAACACCACTGGTAGTAACACCACTGGTAGTAACAACACTGGTAGTAGCACCACTGGTAGTAACACCACTGGTAGTAGTTACACTGGTAGTAACAACACTGGTAGTAGTAGCACTGGTAGTAGTTACACTGGTAGTAACAACACTGGTAGTAGCAACACTGGTAGTAGCAATACTGGTAGTAGCTGCACTGGTAGTAGCAACACTGGTAGTAACAACACTGGTAGTAGTAGCACTGGTAGTAGTTACACTGGTAGTAGTTACACTGGTAGTAGCAACACTGGTAGTAACAACACTGGTAGTAGCAACACTGGTAGTAGCAATACTGGTAGTAGTTACACTGGTAGTAGCAACACTGGTTGTAACAACACTGGTAGTAGCACCACTGGTAGTAACACCACTGGTAGTAGCAACACTGGTAGTAGCAACACTGGTAGTAACAACACTGGTAGTAGCAACACTGGTAGTAGCAACACTGGTAGTAACACCACTGGTAGTAGCTACACTGGTAGTAACACCACTGGTAGTAGCTACACTGGTAGTAACACCACTGGTAGTAATAACACTGGTAGTAGCACCACTGGTAGTAACACCACTAGTAGTAGCAACACTGGTAGTAACACTGGTAGTAGCAACACTGGTAGTAACAACACTGGTAGTAGCAACACTGGTAGTAGCAACACTGGTAGTAACACCACTGGTAGTAGCTACACTGGTAGTAACACCACTGGTAGTAGCTACACTGGTAGTAACACCACTGGTAGTAGCTACACTGGTAGTAACACCACTGGTAGTAACACCACTGGTAGTAACAGCACTGGTAGTAGCACCACTGGTAGTAACACCACTGGTAGTAGCACCACTGGTAGTAACACCACTGGTAGTAGCACCACTGGTAGTAACACCACTGGTAGTAGCTACACTGGTAGTAACACCACTGGTAGTAACAACACTGGTAGTAGCTACACTGGTAGTAACACCACTGGTAGTAACACTGGTAGTAGCAATACTGGTAGTAGCTGCACTGGTAGTAGCAACACTGGTAGTAACACCACTGGTAGTAGTTACACTGGTAGTAACACCACTGGTAGTAGCAACACTGGTAGTAACACCACTGGTAGTAGCACCACTGGTAGTAACACCACTGGTAGTAGCTACACTGGTAGTAACACCACTGGTAGTAACAACACTGGTAGTAGCTACACTGGTAGTAACACCACTGGTAGTAACACTGGTAGTAGCAATACTGGTAGTAGCTGCACTGGTAGTAGCAACACTGGTAGTAACAACACTGGTAGTAGTAGCACTGGTAGGAGTTACACTGGTAGTAGTTACACTGGTAGTAGCAGCACTGGTAGTAACAACACTGGTAGTAGCAACACTGGTAGTAGCAATACTGGTAGTAGTTACACTGGTAGTTGTTACACTGGTAGTAGTTACACTGGTAGTTGTTACACTGGTAGTAGCAACACTGGTAGTAGCAACACTGGTAGTAACAACACTGGTAGTAGCACCACTGGTAGTAACACCACTGGTAGTAGCTACACTGGTAGTAACACCACTGGTAGTAACAACACTGGTAGTAGCTACACTGGTAGTAACACCACTGGTAGTAACACTGGGAGTAGCAATACTGGTAGTAGCTGCACTGGTAGTAGCAACACTGGTAGTAACAACACTGGTAGTAGTAGCACTGGTAGGAGTTACACTGGTAGTAGTTACACTGGTTGTAGCAACACTGGTAGTAACAACACTGGTAGTAGCAACACTGGTAGTAGCAATACTGGTAGTAGTTACACTGGTAGTTGTTACACTGGTAGTTGTTACACTGGTAGTAGCAACACTGGTAGTAGCAATACTGGTAGTAGTTACACTGGTAGTTGTTACACTGGTAGTAGTTACACTGGTAGTTGTTACACTGGTAGTAGTTACACTGGTAGTAGTTACACTGGTAGTTGTTACACTGGTAGTAGTTACACTGGTAGTTGTTACACTGGTAGTAGTTACACTGGTAGTAACACCACTGGTAGTAACACCACTGGTAGTAACACCACTGGTAGTAACAACACTGGTAGTAACACCACTGGTAGTAACAACACTGGTAGTAACAACACTGGTAGTAACAACACTGGTAGTAACACCACTGGTAGTAACAACACTGGTAGTAACACCACTGGTAGTAACACCACTGGTAGTAACAACACTGGTAGTAGCACCACTGGTAGTAACACCACTGGTAGTAGCACCACTGGTAGTAACAACACTGGTAGTAGCACTGGTAGTAGTTACACTGGTAGGAACAGATACAGATGCCTTCATTTATTGTCAATCTCTCTAAAAGGTTATGTATTAATGTAGGACGTTGATTGAATCAACGGTTTATGCATACTGTTATCTATAATATTTGTGAGTGTCAATTGTCTTGAATTCAATCATTTAGTTTGTAGACTGAAGTAGTATGTTTTGTTTTTCATAAATTATATGCACATATTGATGAAACACAGCAGAATTTGGAGGGGGAAAATAATGCCTAGTCTATTTATCAATGTCGAGCCAAACTGTTATCAACCACAGAGACAGAGGATCCCTTTTTGTTTTTCCACTGAGATCTCCTCCTGTTCATTTGCTTCACTACTTTTAACTGTGGGTGCCAGAGATTCTCACTGGCAGGTCCTCTGCTTGTTTTTTGAGAGGACGAGAATGTCCTCACCCCTCTCTTGCCCTTACTAGCTTACCCCTCTAGCTTCCCCCTCCTCTCCCTTGTTTCTCTCCCCAACCCCTGACCTTCTTCTCCATGGGCAACAGAAGCTCAGAGAGGTGTGAGAGGAGCAGGCAGAGGAGCAGGGCTAGTGGTGGGGGTTCCAGCCAGGGCCAGGAGCGATCAGCTGCCGTTTTGTTGTCTTATCCACAAGGAGTCCGGGGAGAGGGCTGGCCCTGTCCTGGCCAGCCCCACTACTACTACACACATACTGCACTGTGAGAGAGAGAAATGTAACTCCGCTCTCTCTCTCTCTCTCTCTCTCTCTCTCTCTCTCTCTCTCTCTCTCTCTCTCGCTCTCTCTCTCTCTCTCTCTCTCTCTCTCTCTCTCTCTCTCTTGCTCTCGCTCTCTCTCTCTCTCTCTCTCTCTTGCTCTCTCTCTCTCTCTCTTGCTCTCTCTCTCTCTCTCTCTCTCTCTCTCTTGCTCTCTCTCTCTCTCTCTTGCTCTCTCTCTCGTGCACTCTCTCTCTCTCTCACAGCTGGCCAGTCAGTGTGGAGCAGGAACAGTAATTGAGGCTGCTGTGTGTGTTGTGCAGAGTGGAGTTTCTCATACCGTGGACAGAGAGGAGACGGCGCATTCCCCAGTCTGAGCACACACACACAGGGGGGAGAGCGAGAACCAGGGAGTTGAGACATTGTGTGGAGGCCGGAGCCTGAGGGATTTCCCCCCTCATCTGTAGCCCGGCTAGCAATCGAGACACCATGCTGGTGCTGTGGGAAGGAGCACACTGGAGCCATCTCATCTTGCTTGGACTTTTGTCTCTGCGCTACCAGACCTACGGTGAGTACTACTGAGTGGACTAACACACCGCTCCGTACACTCTATCTCGCTCTCTCTGTCTGTCTCTCTCTCTTTCACACTCACTCTCTCCCCTACACAGCTCTCCTCAGTCCCAGGGTTAGGGGTAGTCCCCAGGGTGACTCAGACTGGGGAACGATCCATGGTAAGGGACCTGACACTTTCAGACTGGTCACACTATATACTGGATTGAAATATGTTGGGTGATATTTTACATATTAAGGATCACATGTACGGACGGCACAGTTGTCCAGGTGTGGAATGCTTTGAAGTCTATAGAGAATACGCAGCTTCATTTGCGTTGCTTTAAACAACAACAACCCCGGTATTCAGTTCCCTTCTCGTTTTGGTGGTATCAAAGTTGACCTTTTCTCTAGATTTCAATGGACTTGGATTTTAAAAATCGTCAATGACGCAGCCGAATACTCTTCTGGTTCAAAGTTATCGTTTTGATTTACAAAATTCAGTCTTCTTTCATTTATATTCACTCGAATAGTGATTAACACATGGCAATATTATATTGTTATAACATCTAGATTCAAGAATATATCCTCTTATTTTATATGGAGGCTATTTTTAATAGGCTATTTGTTTTGGTGGCTTGGAATGATATTTTTTGTGGATTACAGTAACAGATGAATTTAGAGAAAAATCTGGAAATTCTATCGGTCGCTATGTCAAAGGTTAATCTTAATAGCAAGGGTTGTTGGCTGCAAGCCGTTTACCAATTAGATGTATATTCTTGCTTGGGTTTGTCGTTCTATTTTTATTTATTGTAGTCATTGTAGTGGATTACAGTAACATCATTGTAGTGGATTACAGTAACATCATTGTAGTGGATTACAGTAACAGTAGCTTTAAGGGAAATGTGAGCGAGCAGCCTGCTCTTGGTCCATGTTAGTTAGAGTTAGGGTTTGTTTAGTGGTGTGTAAGTATCGCCCAGTGTCCCTGGCCGGCAGATAGATGGGGGTGTATTCATTTAGGAACCAAATGGGCAGAAACATGGAGGGGCCTACCTGAATTTTGTCCAATAACTAATTAAATGTTGTGCTATGGTCTGTACTAATGAATCCATCACAGAGCAGTCGGTCAACCAGGCAGGGATACGGAGCTGTCTCCCACTTGTTTGACACACAGTTGGACTCACAGCTTAAAAACCACTCAACCCTCCTTCTGCCAGGGCACACAATGATTGAGCTCACACACACACACACACACACACACACACATACACACACATGCACACACATGCACACACTTCCACCATGCAAGTACATATACACACATGCAGTCTCACAAAACACACACACACTCATGAAACACACGAATGCACACAGACTCTCAAAGCACGCATGTATCTGCGCACATACACACACACAAAACACACACCCACACACAAAACACACACCCACACACAAAACACACAGGTTGCAGTGAGGGCACATCCTCTAAAACATATATGTTCTACAAAAACCAGACGTTTGTCCTATCAGGGAGTTCAATCTAACAGAATTAACCTGAAAATGCTGACCAAGTTCTCTAAATGGTGCTTATAGAAGAGACTGCGTTCATAGATGTAAGGTATCTTGTGTTGTGTCTGGTTCTATGTAGAGTTTATGATGTGAACAGGCTTAGGTTGGTCTCTGTAATGTTAAGTAAGAGTAAGTAGTCATACCCGTTCAGGGTAATGTATGTCCACAATGCACTGCTTTCTGTATGTTATACTTCTGTCATGTGCTGAAAATGACAATCCACAACTTGCATTAAGTAGGCGACTGCACCGTTTAGTACTGCAAACCAGCAATTATCCATACTACTTGGTTTTCATTTAGTATTTTAGTTAACTCGATGAGTTAAGTCGTATTTGCTGATATTGAATTATTTCTTCCTTGGTAATAATTTGTAACACATTTCAGTTTTCTTTAGTCTGGGTTTACTATCATCAGCGGATAAATGAAGCGTACATTTATTTAGATCAATGAAATGAAACCCCATTGACTTGGTCAGCTTTTAACCCTTCGCTTCTGTTTGATTGGGCCTACACCCTTTATGTTCCTGGTCAATTTGACCCGTTGACCTGGTAGTAAATTAATATAGATATATGATTTTAACCTCCCAAAATGTGTTTTCTAGTAGCTGATAATGTCGTCTTTTCATCCCACGAGTTCATCGATGCAACTGGTCAACATTTAGAGAGAAATGCTTCATTACTTTACCAAAGTCGTAAATTAATCAAATTGACATTTTAAATTTGAATTTCGTTTCCTTTTTTTTGTTGTCAAACTTCAGATCCAATGTACCTCTCTGAACATCACAGGGAAAATATACGGTCCCACTTGATTTTAATAGTCCAGATTTTCCATCTATACGGTACATTCGGAAAGTATTCAGACCCTTTCAATGTTCTACATGTTGTTACGTTACAGCCTTATTCTATATGAAAAAAAAATCCCCCTCATCTACACAAACTACCCCATAATGGGTGTGTGTGTGTGTGTGTGTGTGTGTGTGTGTGTGTGTGTGTGTGTGTGTGTGTGTGTGTGTGTATGCATATATAAACATTTACAGTTGAAGTCGGAAGTTTACATACGCCTTAGCCAAATACATTTAAACTCGGTATTTCACAATTCCTGACGTTTAATCCTAGTAAAAATTCCCTGTCTTAGGTCAGTTAGGATCACCACTTTATGTTAAGAATGTGAAATGTCAGAGTAATAGTAGGAAGAATGATTTATTTCAGCTTTTATTTCTTTCATCACATTCCCAGTGGGTCAGAAGTTTACATGCACTCAATTAGTAGTTGGTAGCATTGCCTTTAAATTGTTTAACTTGGGTCAAACGTTTCGTGTAGCCTTCCACAAGCTTCCCACAATAAGTTGGGTGAATTTTGGCCCATTCCTCCTGACAGAGCTGGTGTAACTGAGTCTGGTTTGTAGGCCTCCTTGCTCGCACATGCTTTTTCAGTTCTGCCCACACATTTTCTATGGGATTGAGGTCAGGGCTTTGTGATGGCCACTCCAATACCGTGACTTTGTTGTCCTTAAGCCATTTTGCCACAACTTTGGAAGTATGCTTGGGATCATTGTCCATTTGGAAGACCCATTTGCAACCAAGCTTTAACTTCCTGACTGATGTCTTGAGATGTCGCTTCAATATATCCACATAATTTTCCTTCCTCATTTTGTGAAGTGCACCAGTCCCTCCTGCAGCAAAGCACCCCCAGAACATGATGCTGCCACCTCGTGCTTCACGGTTGGGATGGTGTTCTTCTGCTTGCAAGCCCTACCCCCCTTTTTCCTCCTAATATAACGATGGTCATTATGGCCAAACAGTTCTATTTTGTTTCATCAGACCAGACAGCATTTGCTGCTGTTCTGGGGCTGATTTGCACTTTTTGCACCAAAGTACGTTCATCTCTAGGAGACAGAACGCGTCTCCTTCCTGAGCGATATGATGGCTGCATGGTCCCATGGTGTTTATACTTACTTACTATTGTTTGAATAGATGAACGTGGTACCTTCAGGTGTTTGGAAATGGCTCCCAAGGATCAACCAGACTTGTGGGGGTCTACAATTTTTTTCTGAGGTATTGGCTGATTTATTTTGATTTTCCCATGATGTCAAGCGAAGAAGTATTGAGTTTGAAGGTAGGCCTTGAAATACATCCACAGATACACCTCCAATTGACTCAATTAGCCTATCAGAAGCTATCTGAAGCTTCTAAAGGCATGACATAATTTTCTGGAATTTTCCAAGCTGTTTAAAGGCACAGTCAACTTAGTGTATGTAAACCTCCGACCCACTGGAATTGTGATACAGTGAGTTGTAAGTGAAATAATCTAATGTCTCTAAACACTTGCTTGGAAAATTACTTGTATCATGCACAAAGCAGATGTCCTGACTGACTTACTAAAACTAGTTTGTTAACAAGAAATTTGTAGAGTGGTTGAAAAACAAGTTTTAATGACTCCAACCTAAGTGCATGTAAACTTCCGACTTTAACTGTACAGAAGTATTTAGACCCTTTACTCAGTATTTTGTTGAAGCACCTTTGGCAGTGAAAGCCTTGAGTCTTCTTGGGTATGAGGCTACAAGCTTGGTACACCTGTATATGCAGAGTTTCTCCCATTCTTCACTGCGGTCCTCTCAAGCTCTGTCAGGCTGGATGGGGAGCGTCGCTGCACAGTTATTTTCAGGAACTTCCAGAGACCAAGTCGGGCTGGGCCACTAAACGACATTCAGAGAATTGTCCTGAAGCTACTCCTGTGTTGTCTTGGCTGTGTGCTTAGGGTCATTGTCCTGTTGAGAGATTAACCTTCTCTCCAGTCTAAGGTCCTGAGCGCTCTAGAGCAGGTTTTCATCAAGAATCTCTCTGTACTTTGCGCCGTTCACCTTTCCCTTCGATCCTGACGAGTCTCCCAGTTCCTGCTGCTGAAAAACACTGTGAAAGCGTAATGCTCCCGCCATCATGCTTAACCATAAGAGTGGTATCATGTTTCCTCCAGACTTGACGCTTGGCATTCAGGACCAAGTTTCATCAGACCAGAAAATCTTGTTTCTCATGATCTGAGAGTCCTTTAGATGCCTTTTGGCAAACTCCAAGTGGGCTTTCATGTGGCTTTTACTGAGGAGTGGCTTCCGTCTGGCCACTCTACCATAAAGGCCTGATTGGTGGAGTGTTGCAGAGATGGTTGTCCTTCTGGAAGGTTCTCCCGTCTCCACAGAGGAACTCTAGAGCTCCCTGACCAAGTCCCTTCACGCCCGATTGCTCAGTGTAGCCTGGCGGCCAGCTCTAGGTAGTCTTGGTGGTTCCAGTCTTCTTCCATTTAAGAATGTTGGAGGCCACTTTTCTTGGGAACCTTCAATGCTGCAGACATTTTTTGTTACCCTTCCCCAGATCTGTGCCTTGACACAATCCTGTCTTTGAGCTCTACGGACATTTCCTTTGACCTAATGTCTTAGTTTTTGCTCTGACATGCACTGTCAACTGTGGGACCTTTTTATAGAGACAGGTGTGTGCCTTTCCAAATCATGTCTAAACAATTGAATTTACCACAGGTGGACTCCAATCAAGTTGTATAAACATCTCAAGGATGATCAATGGAAACAGGATGCACCTGAGCTCAATTTCAAGACTCATAGCAAAGGGTCTGAATATTTATGTAAACAAGGTATTTCTGTCTTTGTTTTTTATACATTTGCAAAAATGTATAAAAACCTGTTCACTTTGTCATTATAGGGTATTGTGATGTCATTATGGGGTATTGTGATGTCATTATGGGGTATTGTGATGTCATTATGGGGTATTGTGTGTAGATGGGGGAAATATGTATTTAATCCATTTTAGAATAAGGCTGTAACATAACAAAATGTGGAAAAGGGGAAGGGGACTTTACGAATGCGCTGTAGTTCTACAGATGGTCATATTATAAACAAACTGTTGATAAGCAACTGCTTGTTACGGTTGAGGTTATGGTAAGGTTTTAAATCAAAGTTAGGGTTAGGGTTAGAGCTAGAACTAGGGTTAGTAGATAGTTAGTTGAAATTTTGTTGATAGCCCAACTGTAGACGCTCTACAGACTATCCAAATAGTCTTACCAAACATATTTATTTCCTTGTGATCATCATGGTTAGATCTTTACTTCACAGAATACAATTTGTCTCTAGCACAAAGGTCAAGGTCAAATTTGACTTCAGACCAGTGTTCTTCAGCCTCTGAGTCATAGGGAAATCCATACATATATCTATGTGATCAGCAAAGTTTCACCATTCCTGTGCAGAAAGCAGTTTATTTCTAGGACATAACATTCTAAAGTTCAAGGTGCAGGGGTCAAACTGCAGGTCAAATTTACACAGAACATAATGGAAGGCACTTTTCCATTACCGTGTCAATTATTTATTAATTATGTATTATATATTATTTATGTATTTTTTAAATGACATGTTTGACAGGTTTTAGACTCATAGTTAGGAATGTAGATGAAGGGTTATGGTGAAGAAATTATGTAAAATAGCGTTTTAGTGATTTCAAACTCTGTTCTGGTTCAAATTAACTCTGAACATAAGGGAAGGGTTAAGCTTTTGTTAAGGATACAAACATTAAACTGGTTAAATGTTTTCATTTCTACACTCAAGGCCTTGTGTACAAATGTTTGTACTGTAGAACACCCTGTCAAGAACCAGACATATGTTCACCGATTTTAAAAGGGGAGTTCTACCAAGACCACTTGAAATGTGCCTTTGACTTTAGATAGACTAAATGGACGTGGAAGCATCCCCCATGTCCTCTTATGACTTGTTTAACTATCTCTTTCCTCTGCCTGTCTTCTTGGCCTTTTCATTATTCTGTCTGGCTTTCTTTTTTTCTCCACACTTCTCCAACTTCATTATGGAGGGAAAGTGTCAATGGTAGCAGGAAGAACAGTAGCCATCTGTTAGAACAGTAGCCAATAGTTTCATCAGTTCAGAGTGTGTAGTACACAACTTGACTATCATCAGTTTGGAATGCAGATTCTGTCCCATTAAATCATTGCAGCAGGCTACTGATTGCTCATTGGCTCTAAGCAGCAGGCTATTGATTGCTCATTGGCTCGATGCAGCAGGCTACTGATTGCTCATTGGCCCGATCTACTGAAACATCCCATTATTGTAATCTCATCAACATGATGTGTAGCTTCAGAGGGAGGACTGTAGTAGCCAGCCCACAGTTGATTCATTCCTAGTGTGGTGGAAATACAGCAGGGATTCATGCTGCTGTTATTGTAGCTACTTATGTATCGAACTATTGTCAGGTGAGAGGGCTTTGAAATGAAATGGGGTGAAATACAAGAGCAGCCTATTCAGGGATACAATAGAATGACTGTTTTCCCCAAGGGACCTTCAGTTGTTGCAAGGCGATAAGATGTTAAGATATTAAATAAATAGCACAATTCCCACTTAACATATACAAAACAATGCTGTACACGGTATAAACAAGATAAATATAGGTCACAATGAGGTTTGAGGACGAGCATAAGGAAAACACTGCTACATTAGTGCACCCCCTGCAGGTCAGCCAATATGGTTCACCCTTGTCGCCAGCCGGCAGGCATCAGCCTCCCACAGGTTGGTACAAGGTTAAATGAGTGGTTTAACTGACTATAGAGTTCAACGTGAGTCATAAAGTAAAATATTTGGCCAGGTGAAAAGTGAAGACTTGAGGAGAATGGCTAGAGAGAGATGTCTCCCTATCTCTTCAGGTAGTTGACTGAATTCACAGAGGAGACGGTCTTCCCTGTCTGAGGAGAGAAGAGAGAGTCTCCCCTGTCTGAGGAGAGAAGAGAGAGTCTCCCCTGTCTGAGGAGAGAAGAGAGAGCCTCCCGTGTCTGAGGAGAGAAGAGAGAGCCTCCCGTGTCTGAGGAGAGAAGAGAGCCTCCCGTGTCTGAGGAGAGAAGAGAGAGTCTCCCCTCTCTGAGAGAAGAGAGAGTCTCCCGTGTCTGAGGAGAGAAGAGAGAGTCTCCCGTGTCTGAGGAGAGAAGAGAGAGCCTCCTGTGTCTGAGGAGAGAAGAGAGAGTTTCCCCTGTCTGAGGAGAGAAGAGAGAGCCTCCCGTGTCCGAGGAGAGAAGAGAGAGTCTCCCCTCTCTGAGTAGAGAAGAGAGAGTCTCCCCTGTCTGAGGAGAGAAGACAGAGTCTCTCCTGTCTGAGTAGAGAAGAGAGAGTCTCTCCTGTCTGAGGAGAGAAGACAGAGTCTCTCCTGTCTGAGGAGAGAAGAGAGAGCCTCCCGTGTCTGAGGAGAGAAGAGAGAGTTTCCCCTGTCTGAGGAGAGAAGAGAGAGCCTCCTGTGTCTGAGGAGAGAAGAGAGAGTCTCCCCTGTCTGAGGAGAGAAGACAGAGTCTCTCCTGTCTGAGTAGAGAAGAGAGAGTCTCTCCTGTCTGAGGAGAGAAGACAGTCTCTCCTGTCTGAGGAGAGAAGAGAGAGTCTCCCGTGTCTGAGGAGAGAAGACAGAGTCTCTCCTGTCTGAGGAGAGAAGAGAGAGTCTAAGCATTTTAGCCTTGAGCATGTCTCAGCTATGCTATTGTGTCTTATGTGAAGGGCCCCTATTCATGAATTGTTTCAGAGTAGGAGTGTTGATCAGTTTAGACTTTAAGAACATAATGAATAGGACTACAAGGACAAGAGGGACCTGGTCCTTATATCAGCACTTCTACTCTGAGACTCTGTATGAATACGGGCCCAGAAGCACAACGTTTCGTTTATCAAAAAGACAAGGAGCGAGGGGAAAGAAGGCGACGTCGCACAAAGCTGTTGGTACCTCAGGCCAGCACCAGACTAGCCCTGAGAGGAAGCGGTTAGTTTACATTTCATTGTGCTTTGTGGAAACGACACCATTAGGATCCATTTTCATATTCAAAGGACTGGAGTTGCTTTGCTTTTGCCACTACTTGTTAATGAGTTCTTTTTTTGGGGCAAAATGTCCAAAATATCCTATTGTGTTGTTGAGGTTTTTTTTTTATGGTTTTGTCCTTAAAGTAATACAGGTTTTCGTTGAGCTGAGTTGATCTGTTTGGCATAACGGTGTTAGGTGTCACATGGAAGTTTCCTAATTATAAACTGTAAAATAAACTACAGAATGAACTCTAATAAATCTCCAGACAAACAACAAGCGAGGTGTTGGACTGTAATAATATATTGCTGTAATCAATAGCTTTATAAAGAACCAAATAGTGGAAGACTGAAGTGTCCCTGGATCACCTTATTTTTAACCTCATTACATGTACATAGCAAGTCAATAATTGTTTATTAGCGTAAATTACAGTAATCACAATGCAAATGCTACTTCATATGGTTGTCCTTGTGTTATTGTCAACATGTCATTTAGGTTGTCTGCGATGCAGCCTTATTCCCTTATGAAGCCACATTATTCTAAGGGACTGCATCCCAGTGCTAGAGGCGTCACTACAGACCCTGGATCGATTCCAGGCTGTATCACAACTGGCCGTGATTGGGAGTCCCATAGGGTGGCGCACAATAGGCCCAGGGTCGTCCGGGTTAGGGGTTGGCTGGGGTAGGCCGTCATTGTAAATAAGAACTTGTTCTTAACTGACTTGCCTAGTTAAATACAGGTTAAATAAAAAAAATACCATATTCTACCACACTCTGGCTACAGAGGCATAATCATTTCAAAAGGATTGTTTCAGAGGAAAAAAGAGAGCGAGAGAATGAAAGGGAGGAAGAGGGAGAGAAGGTGAAAGAGGAGAGGGAAAGTGAGGGCGCTGTTCTGTGCTCCTCAGAGCTTGTTGGTCCAGTGGCTTCCTGACAGGATGTGTCTCGGGTTCCCCTCAGTAGAACCTGACACCCAGCCGTTCAGATGTGCAGCTCCGCTGGCCAGCCTAGGGCCCCAGGAGAGAGGAGGGTTGTCCTGGGGTGAGCGTGCCGGAGCCTGGGGCCCAGAGCACCTGTGGCTCTCTAATAACCAGGGGGAAAAGGAAAGGAAAGGAGAGGGTGGGGGGGACTAGGTATTAAGGGGCATTACATCCTGTAACATATACCCCCTTAGATTAACGGTCCTCATCTTCTTCTTAGCGTTTCAGCACCAGCTGAACCCTAACATATCCCATGTTTTGCTATAGACTGGTCTGTGGGAGTGTTTTGCTATAGACTGGTCTGTGGGAGTATTTCTATTGGCTGGTCTGTGGGAGTGTTTTGCTGTAGGATACTCTGTGGGAGTGTTTTGCTATAGAGTGGTCTGTGGGAGTGTTTTGCTATTGGCTGGTCTATGGGAGTATTTTTCTGTAGGATACTCTGTGGGAGTGTTTTTCTACTGGCTACTCTGTGGGAGTGTTTTTCTACTGGCTACTCTGTGGGAGTGTTTTTCTACTGGCTACTCTGTGGGAGTGTTTTTCTACTGGCTACTCTGTGGGAGTGTTTTTCTATAGTATACTCTGTGGGAGTGTTTTTCTATAGTATACTCTGTAGTGTATACTATAGAGTGTTTTGCTATAGACTGGTCTATGGGAGTGTTTTGCTATTGGCTGGTCTGTGGGAGTGTTTTGCTATTGGTTGGTCTGTGGGAGGGTTTTGCTATAGGCTGGTCTGTGGGAGTGTTTTGCTATAGGCTGGTCTGTGGGAGTGTTTTGCTAAAGGCTGATCTGTGGGAGTGTTTTGCTATAGGCTGGTCTGTGGGATTGTTTTGCTATAGGCTGGTCTGTGGGATTGTTTTGCTATAGACTACTCTGTGGGAGTGCTTTGCTATAGTGTACTCTAGGCTACTCTGTGGGAGTGTTTTGCTGTAGGCTACTCTGTGGGAGTGTTTTGCTATGGGCTGGTCTGTGGGAGTGCTTTGCTGTAGGTTGGTCTGTGGGAGTGTTTTGCTGTTGGCTGGTCTGTGGGAGTGTTTTTCGATAGGATACTCTGGGAGTGTTTTGCTATAGGATACTCTGGGAGTGTTTTGCTATAAGCTACTCTGTGGGAGTGTTTTGCTATAGTGTACTCTATAGGCTACTCTGTGGGAGTGTTTTGCAGTAGGCTACTCTGGAAGTGTTTTGCTATAGTGTACTCTATAGGCTACTCTGTGGGAGTGTTTTGCAACAGGATACTCTGTGGGAGTGTTTTGCTATAACACACTCTATAGGCTACACTGTGGGAGTGTTTTTCTGTAGGCTACTCTATGGGAGTGATACAAATCTCCCCTTTTAATCAGGAACTAGTTGGGAGACTACTAAATGATGGGGCTTAATTCTCCTGGATGACATTTCCCCTAGGTACCGATCCAGGATCAGCTGTACTGCACCCCTCCAGGACAGTGTTAGTTAGGGCATCACTGAGAGGGGAGTACAGATAGCTGAGAGGGTAGACAATGAGGCCTGGGGGGGGGGGGGGGGGGGGGTGCTTGGTGTTAGGTGGGGATGAAGGGGTAGTTCGATTAAGGGAATTTGTCTGTTTTGAACATGGTTTTAGTAGCCAATTCATGCAAAACCAAAAATAAGGCCTCCGGGAAGTCGTTTTGGACACTCGCATCAATATGAGTAAGCGAGGACTTTTCAGGACATTGTTTATCAAAGCAATCGGTGGTGGTAGTGGATGGATAGACACAACGTTGAGAGTGACGATCCTCCCCCACTGCTCTCCGTATGATTCTTTTTCTCCTCAACATGGCTCAGTTACTCCTCCCAGAGCCGGGGCCATCCGTCCGGACCTGACACTTCCTTTTTGGCTTGGACAGGGCTCTCTTTTCCCCATCCAGAAAAACTTTGCTCACCAGCTCTCACTGTCTCTCTCTCTCTCTCTCATGCTCTTTCTATTTCTCTCTCTCTCTCTCTCTCCCTTTCTCTCTCTCTCTCCCTCTCGCTCTGTCTCATGCTCTTTCTATCTCTCTCTCTCTCATGCTCTTTCTATCTCTGTCTCTCTCTGTCTCTCTCGCTCTCTGTGTCTGTCTCTGTGTGTCTCTAGTTTTTTTCTGAATGTTTCTCTTCAGGTGTTTATGTTCTCCTGTCAGGGTCAGGACACAGTATGTTCAGTGTTTGTTTTGAAACAAATTTCATGAATAAAATGGAAATGTACACCTAGACAGAAAAGAAAGCAAATGTTACAATAGGCATCATAATATTGTTTCCTAAACCACCACCGTAATATCTCTGTCTAAACCTGCACCATAATATCTCTGTCTAAACCTGCACCATAATATCTCTGTCTAAACCTGCACCATAATATCTCTGTCTAAACCTGCACCATAATATCTCTGTCTAAACCTGCACCATAATATCTCTGTCTAAACCTGCACCATAATATATATCTGTCTAAACCTGCACCATAATATCTGTCTAAACCTGCACCATAATATCTCTGTCTAAACCTGCACCATAATATCTCTGTCTAAACCTGCACCATAATATCTCTGTCTAAACCTGCACCATAATATCTCTGTCTAAACCTGCACCATAATATCTCTGTCTAAACCTGCATCATAATATCGCTTCCTAAACCACCACCATAATATCTCTGTCTAAACCTGCACCATAATATCTCTGTCTAAACCTGCACCATAATATCTCTGTCTAAACCTGCACCATAATATCTCTGTCTAAACCTGCACCATAATATCTCTGTCTAAACCTGCACCATAATATCTCTGTCTAAACCTGCACCATAATATATATCTGTCTAAACCTGCACCATAATATCTGTCTAAACCTGCACCATAATATCTCTGTCTAAACTTGCACCATAATATCGCTGTCTAAACCTGCATCATAATATCGCTTCCTAAACCACCACCATAATATCTCTGTCTAAACCTGCATCATAATATCGCTTCCTAAACCACCACCATAATATCTCTGTCTAAACCTGCACCATAATATCTCTGTCTAAACCTGCACCATAATATCTCTGTCTAAACCTGCACCATAATATCTCTGTCTAAACCTGCACCATAATATCTCTGTCTAAACCTGCATCATAATATCGCTTCCTAAACCACCACCATAATATCTCTGTCTAAACCTGCACCATAATATCTCTGTCTAAACCTGCACCATAATATCTCTGTCTAAACCTGCACCATAATATCTCTGTCTAAACCTGCACCATAATATCTCTGTCTAAACCTGCACCATAATATCTCTGTTCAAACTTGCACCATAATATCTCTGTCTAAACCTGCACCATAATATCTCTGTCTAAACCTGCATCATAATATCGCTTCCTAAACCACCACCATAATATCTCTGTCTAAACCTGCACCATAATATCTCTGTCTAAACCTGCACCATAATATCTCTGTCTAAACCTGCACCATAATATCTCTGTCTAAACCTGCACCATAATATCTCTGTCTAAACCACCACCATAATATCTCTGTCTAAACCTGCACCATAATATCTCTGTCTAAACCTGCACCATAATATCTCTGTCTAAACCTGCACCATAATATCTCTGTCTAAACCTGCATCATAATATCTCTGTCTAAACCTGCACCATAATATCTCTGTCTAAACCTGCACCATAATATCTCTGTCTAAACCTGCATCATAATATCTCTGTCTAAACCTGCACCATAATATCTCTGTCTAAACCTGCACCATAATATCTCTGTCTAAACCTGCACCATAATATCTCTGTCTAAACCTGCACCATAATATATCTCTGTCTAAACCTGTACCCTAATATCTCTGTCTAAACCTGCACCATAATATCTCTGTCTAAACCTGCACCATAATATCTCTGTCTAAACCTGCACCCTAATATCTCTGTCTAAACCTGCACCATAATATCTCTGTCTAAACCTGCACCATAATATCTCTGTCTAAACCTGCACCATAATATCTCTGTCTAAACCTGCACCATAATATCTCTGTCTAAACCTGCACCATAATATCTCTGTCTAAACCTGCACCATAATATCTCTGTCTAAACCTGCACCATAATATCTCTGTCTAAACCTGCACCATAATATCTCTGTCTAAACCTGCACCATAATATATATCTGTCTAAACATGCACCATAATATCTCTGTCTAAACCTGCACCATAATATCTCTGTCTAAACCTGCATCATAATATCTCTGTCTAAACCTGCACCATAATATCTCTGTCTAAACATGCACCATAATATCTCTGTCTAAACCTGCACCTTAATATCTCTGTCTAAACCTGCACCATAATATCTCTGTCTAAACACCACAGCCATTCCCTGTACCTTAGATGACCACTCACTGTTCCTCCTCATATTAGGATACCGAACCAGTGAGGACTGTGTGTGTTTATGCTGGACAGGGCTGACTGCTGGACAGGGCTGACTGATGGACAGGGCAGACTGCTGGACAGGGCAGACTGCTGGACAGGGCTGACTGCTGGACAGGGCAGACTGCTGGACAGGGCTGACTGCTGGACAGGGCTGACTGATGGACAGGGGGCAGGTGCAGGCCCAAGCTGCCTGCCACTGCTCCGCTGTGAGGACGCTGCGCCTTCCCCCTCTGCCCTGGCCTGCTCACACAGTGTGAAAGAGTGGTGGTGGCGAAGCTCCACTGTGAGCCTGCCTTAACATGGTGTAGAGAGGGGGACAGAGGGAGGTGCGGTACAGTAGCTTGTAGGGCTGTTGTTTTTTAGGGCTGGTGGGGGGCACATTGACTGAACACCTAATCAAATGGCTACCCAGACTATTTGCATTGCCCTCCCCCCTCCCCCTGTTTCTCTTACGCTGCTGCTACTCTCTGTTATTATCTACGCATAAGTCACTTTAATAAGGCTACCTACATGTATATATTACCTCAATTACCTCGACACCGGTGCCCCAGCACATTGACTCTGTACCGGTACCCCCTCTATATAGCCTCCACATTGACTCTGTACCGGTACCCCCTGTATATAGCCTCCACATTGACTCTGTACCGGTACCCCCTGTATATAGCCTCCACATTGACTCTGTACCGGTACCCCCTGTATATAGCCTCCACATTAACTCTGTACCGGTACCCCCTCTATATAGCCTCCACATTGACTCTGTACCGGTACCCCCTCTATATAGCCTCCACATTGTACCAGTAACCCTGTATATAGCCTCCACATTGACTCTGTACCGGTACCCCCTGTATATAGCCTCCACATTAACTCTGTACCGGTACCCCCTCTATATAGCCTCCACATTGACTCTGTACTGGTACCCCCTGTATATAGCCTCCACATTAACTCTGTACCGGTACCCCCTCTATATAGCCTCCACATTGACTCTGTACCAGTAACCCTGTATATAGCCTCCACATTGACTCTGTACCGGTACCCCCTCTATATAGCCTCCACATTGACTCTGTACCGGTACCCCCTGTATATAGCCTCCACATTGACTCTGTACCGGTACCCCCTGTATATAGCCTCCACATTAACTCTGTACCGGTACCCCCTCTATATAGCCTCCACATTGACTCTGTACCGGTACCCCCTCTATATAGCCTCCACATTGTACCAGTAACCCTGTATATAGCCTCCACATTGACTCTGTACCGGTACCGCCCCTATATAGCCTCCACATTAACTCTGTACCGGTACCCCCTCTATATAGCCTCCACATTGACTCTGTACCGGTACCCCCTCTATATAGCCTCCACATTGTACCAGTAACCCTGTATATAGCCTCCACATTGACTCTGTACTGGTACCCCCTCTATATAGCCTCCACATTAACTCTGTACCGGTACGTCCATTATATAGCCTCGTTATTATTATTTTACTTTTAACTATTTGTTACTTTTATTTCTTATTTTTCTTTAGGTATTTTTCTCAAAACTGCATTGTTGGTTCAAGGTTTGTCAGTAAGCATTTCACTGTAAGTATTTCACTGTAAGGTCTGTTGTATTCAGCGCATGTGTCAAATACAATTTTGATTTGATAGATTAGTGAGTGTTGACAAGGTAACGCTGTGTCATGTTGCTGTTGTATCGCCTTGCCAGCCAAGGGGACATTCAAAGTATGCGTCCCCAATGGCACCCTATTCCCTAGATAGCATAGTATTTTTGACCAGGGCACTATGGAGTATGTATGAGGTAGTGTACCATCTGGTGAGCCAACAACACTACTGCTGATTCCCGGTGGCGGTGAAACCTTAGTCAGATATCTGGTGTCTTCTCTCAGCTCGCTGTGCCAGGAACTACCTCTGTTTAGTCCACACAGTCCCACCCTTTCAACCCTGTTTTCACCACTAAACACAACTACTCCTAGTAGCCAGAGTTGTGTATCCTGACCTTAGCTCACCCCAAGGAATCTTAAACCTTCTATATGAAATGTGGTTGTAATTGAAGAGGGCTCATGTCTCTTTAACCTACTGGAGAAGGTACAGTGCCTCAGGACAGCATCATATTCTCTTCAAAGCCAACAAGGCTCTGTTTAGGTGTAGGTTCAGGCTTAGGCTCAGGCTTAGGTTTATTAGAACATCTTGGTACATGCATAACACATACATATAATGTGATGTCATACAATATAAACAACAGTTATATGATCTGCCTATAAGGACTAGATGTTCCTAGATATGATCTGCCTATAAGGACTAGATGTTCCTAGATATGATCTGCCTATAAGTCATCACTAAATCATACGCAGTGCATCATCAAAGTCATACACAGGACAACCAATAAGCATACCACTTACTGGGTAAATAGGCATGTCAAACGTTTGAGTGAATTACAGCACCCTGCATTTGGTATCTTATTCTGGTAGTAGGTTGGTGAATGACCACCAGCAGTGGACCTTAAGTAGGTGCGTCAGAGCAGCTAAAAGACACATTGTTTGTTCAGTGAGATAGAGCAGAGGCAGACTGGAGCCGTTGGCCATGATATGTGAGTTTGGAAATGGGAAAGTAATCATAGGGGGAGACAGTGGGTCGGAGAGGGACTGTAAACACTAACTCACCGGCCCCCGCTGCCGTCTGTGTGTGAACACACACACTGTTCACACACACACTGTTCACACTGCGTGGAGGGGAAGGGAAACAGCTCAGGCCGTAAATGGATGGAAAATGGCTGTTTAAGCGTGTGTTGATGACTACGACTCCACTGTCCTCAGAGTGTCTGGGGAAATAAACACTTGCTAACAGTATTATTACCACCCACCCAAAACACACACCTCCCTCCTCCCCTGGACTCCCTTAGCTACCCAGGCCTTTCAGAGCCTCTGGATGTATCCCAAAATACCACCCTATGCCCTATATAGTGCACTTCTTTTGCCCAGAGCTCTATGAGCCCTGGTCAAAAGTAGTGCAGGAGAAAGGGAATCGGGTGACGTTTGGGACGCAGGCTGTCTCTTTGAAGAGCAGTCCAATTGAGATGATATTACTCAGTTAAGCATCATTAAAGACAGTACCTGCACAGCTGACAAAGCAAGTAAGCTATGATTCCTACTGCCCTGCGGGCAAGAGGTGTCCTGAAAGATAAGCTCACGGTTTTGTGTGTGGATTGTTTTGTTATGGTTTGAAATGGGCAGTTTGAGGAAAAAGGCTAATGCTTTCAAATCACTTCCATAAAGACTAGGGCTACAGGGGATTAAAGCCATCACAACAAACCGAGGGAAAGCTAATGACTGGTATTGATATTTCAGACCAGGCCTCATTACCACATTCATATCAACAAAATGCTGCTACTTCTAGCCTCTATCTTTATACATCTCCTGGGGCCATATATGTATCAAGTGTCTCCGAGTAGGAGTGCTGATCTAGGATCAGGTCCCCCTTTTCCATATGATGTTCTTCTTTATAATCTAAAAGGCTAAACTTATCCTAGACAATTTGTGAATAGTTTCACTGGTATGTTCCTTCACTTGATCCATTGTCTGTTCCATTGTCTGGTCCTCTACAGCATATTAATGGGCTGTGTTAGTGGTGATTAGATTAGAAACAGACTAAGTCAATCTGGACATGGTTCTCTCCATCAACACAGGCAGGATCTCACATACTAAAACTCTGCGACCGTATGTATCAAGAGTAGGAGTGCTGATTTAGGATCAGTTATCCCTTTATAGATCACAATAAATAAAATGACATGGACAGGGGTATCTGATCCTAGATCAGCCCTCCTACTCTATGGGATATCCACTAGTACTGTTGTTGAGTTGCCCTGGACCATAGCACCGTTTGTCTAGATCAGCACTCCTACTCTATGGGATATCCACTAGTACTGTTGTTGAGTTGCCCTGGACCGTAGCACCGTTTGTCTAGATCAGCACGCCTACTCAATGGGATATCCACTAGTACTGTTGTTGAGTTGCCCTGGACCGTAGCACCGTTTGTCTAGATCAGCACTCCTACTCTATGGGATATCCACTAGTACTGTTGTTGAGTTGCCCTGGACCGTAGCACCGTTTGTCTAGATCAGCACTCCTACTCTATGGGATATCCACTAGTACTGTTGTTGAGTTGCCCTGGACCTTAGCACCGTTTGTCTAGATCAGCACTCCTACTCTATGGGATATCCACTAGTACTGTTGTTGAGTTGCCCTGGACCATAGCACCGTTTGTCTAGATCAGCACGCCTACTCTATGGGATATCCACTAGTACTGTTGTTGAGTTGCCCTGGACCGTAGCACCGTTTGTCTAGATCAGCACTCCTACTCAATGGGATATCCACTAGTACTGTTGTTGAGTTGCCCTGGACCGTAGCACCGTTTGTCTAGATCAGCACTCCTACTCTATGGGATATCCACTAGTACTGTTGTTGAGTTGCCCTGGACCGTAGCACCGTTTGTCTAGATCAGCACTCCTACTCAATGGGATATCCACTAGTACTGTTGTTGAGTTGCCCTGGACCGTAGCACCGTTTGTCTAGATCAGCACTCCTACTCTATGGGATATCCACTAGTACTGTTGTTGAGTTGCCCTGGACCGTAGCACCGTTTGTCTAGATCAGCACTCCTACTCTATGGGATATCCACTAGTACTGTTGTTGAGTTGCCCTGGACCGTAGCACCGTTTGTCTAGATCAGGGTTTCTCAAAACTTTCGTGGCCGGGGACCCTTTTTGTGATAGTCAATTCCTCAGGGACCCCCTCGTAATCAGAACACAACTCGAGTGAGATAAAAAATAGCATACAAGGAGTTTGTATTATGACTTTGGTAGTGCATGGCAAGGACGAACCATGAGCCCTGGAAAGAAACATTATAAAGGACCTTTACATCAGAAAGAACATATTCGTTTTCAAGCTAATATCCTGCAATTGTACACGTTTTGTCATGAGGCAGAGAGACTACTTTGCAGTTTTACGTCTTAAATTACGGTGCATTTATGTAAAAAAAAAAAGAAAAAAGGATTGAGTTAAAAAAAATTTAATTGATGGAGTACTGTGGATACCAATATCCCTGTGAGCCTCCCATGCCCGTCTTGCCAAGTGTTAAGAATATAAATGGTAGATTAATGGGGGGGGGGGGCAGGTAGCCTCGTGGTTAGAGCGTTGGACTAGTAACCGAACGGTTACTCTGAATCTCTGGATTAATCTAATGTTAGCTAAATGTAGTAATGAATAAATTGGATACATTTCTTTAAATGTACCTTTTTAGCAAAGGTGCCAGCTAGAGGTGACGAGCAGGAGCATGTAGGGATTTGTAGTCTTGCATGATGTTTACGTTGATGCTAATTAGCATTTTCGAATCTGAGAATAAATAGATCCGACTATATATCGATAACAGTCACCTTGCCCGCCTGAGATTTACATGGATATCACAAAATCACGCTAGGGCAAGCTTACACGAAACACAGCCCTTATTTAAAGTTTTTCTAAAATCCCCTATTGGAAAAATAAATGGGTGGGAAAACTACTGGAACCATTTCCATGTATGACATCTCCACCGTGGGGCTCTATAACAGTGAAGGTTGGTATTTGGGAGGGGAAGCTGATCCTAGATCTGTAACTAGGAGGAAACTTCACCCCTGACCTTATTTTACACTGATTTGTCATTCATTCATTTGTCAAGAACATCCTTATGTCTTGTTATTGTCTTCTCATAACGATCCAAACCACCATTTTGTATCAGTTAACAAGAGACTCATAAAAGCTTTGGATTAAAAGCATCTGCTAAATGGCGAATGACTAGGGAGACATAACTTCTCCATTCTTGTCTTTGTCTCTATCTGTGCTCGACAAAGACTTTTTCCAAGGTTTATTTGAAGCTGGAGTGTTTATTTGGTGTTTCCAATGCAGTGAATTGGTGCTTGAAGTGGGACCTTGAAACAGCTCAGGGAAGAAAATGAACATGTTTAAAACCTTCAGGAACGGGTTGTCAGGAGACAGAACAGCTGTCCCGACACTGTTTATCTGAGAGCTTTGGAGAGATGATGTGGACTTTTCTTGCGTCGCTTCATTTTCAATACAAAATGGGGATAAAGATTGTTTATTATCCTTAGAATGTGTTCTAGTTCCTTTTTAGATTGTTTCACATGAGGGGTGTGTGAGTGTGTGTGTGTGTGTGTGTGTGTGTGTGTGTGTGTGTGTGTGTGTGTGTGTGTGTGTGTGTGTGAGAGACCTGTATACTCTTTGTATTCATAAAAAAAAAAAAACATTTGGGAAATTAGCTTCTTTTCGGGGAGGGCCCTGGTCAAGTAGGTACGGCCCTCAAGTAGGCTATGCACCCTGGTCAAGTAGGTACGGCCCGGTCAGCTAGGTACGGCCCTATGGCCCTGGTCAAGTAGATACGGCCCTATGCACCCTGGTCAAGTAGGTACGGCCCGGTCAGCTAGGTACGGCCCTATGGGCCCTGGTCAAGTTGGTACGGCCCTATGGGCCCTGGTCAAGTAGGTACGGCCTTATGGGCCCTGGTCAAGTAGGTACGGCCCTATGGGCCCTGGTCAAGTAGGTACGGCCCTATGGGCCCTGGTCAAGTAGGTACGGCCCTATGGACCCTGGTCAAGTAGGTACGGCCCTCTGGGCCCTGGTCAAGTAGGTACGGCCCTATGGACCCTGGTCAAGTAGGTACGGCCCTATGGGCCCTGGTCAAGTAGGTACGGCCCTATGGACCCTGGTCAAGTAGGTACGGCCCTATGGGCCCTGGTCAAGTAGGTACAGCCCGGTCAGCTAGGCACGGCCCTATGGGCCCAGGTCAACTATGTACGGCCCTATGGGCCCAGGTCAACTAGGTACGGCCCTATGGGCCCTGGTCAACTAGGTACGGCCCTATGGGCCCTGGTCAGCTAGGTACGGCCCTATGGGCCCCGGGTCCCCTACGTACGGCCCTATGGGCCCTGGTCAACTAGTTACGGCCCTATGGGCCCCGGGTCCCCTACGTATGGCCCTATGGGCCCCGGGTCCTTTAGGTACCGCCCTATGGGCCCCGGGTCCGCTAGGTACGGCCCTATGGGCCCTGGGTCCGCTAGGTAGGGAATATGGGCCCTGGTCAACTAGGTAGGGAATATGTGCCCTGGGTCAACTAGGTAGGGAATTTGGGCCCTCGGTCAACTAGGTAGGGAATATGGGCCCTCGGTCAACTAGGTACGGCTCTATTGGCCCTCGGTTAATTAGGTACGGCCCTATGGGCCCTGGGTCCTCTAGGTAGGGAATATGGGCCCTGGGTCCTCTAGGTAGGGAATATGGGCCCTGGGTCCTCTAGGTAGGGAATATGGGCCCTGGTCCTCTAGGTAGGGAATATGGTTCCTGGTCAACTAGGTACGGAATATGGGCCCTGGTTCTCTAGGTAGGGAATGTGGGCCCTGGGTCCTCTAGGTAGGGAATATGGGCCCTGGGTCCTCTAGGTAGGGAATATGGGCCCTGGTCCTCTAGGTAGGGAATATGGTTCCTGGTCAACTAGGTAGGGAATATGGGCCCTGGGTCCTCTAGGTAGGGAATGTGGGCCCTGGGTCCTCTAGGTAGGGAATGTGGGCCCTGGGTCCTCTAGGTAGGGAATATTTGCCCTGGGTCCTCTAGGTAGGGAATATGGGCCCTGGGTCCTCTAGGTAGGGAATATGGGCCCTGGGTCCTCTAGGTAGGGAATATGGTGCCATTTGGGACACCCAGTATGTGAAAGTGCTCCTTTCAGCTACTACAGTAAATACCTTCTCCATAGTAGACATGACAGTTTGGTCTGATGGTATCTTAGCATTGCGTAAAGCCTTACTGTTAGTGCTTGGCTATGGAAGGTGTGTGTGTGTGTGTGTGTGTGTGTGTGTGTGTGTGTGTGTGTGTGTGTGTGTGTGTGTGTGTGTGTGTGTGTGTGTGTGTGTGTGTGTGTGTGTGTGTGTGTGTGTGTGTGTGTGTGTGTGTGTGTGTGTGTATCTGATAGCTGTGTAGTATTTTGCCACCTTCACTAAGCTCAGTGGATATGAATATTTTTTTTTTTAGTTGCTCTATTCCTGGTTACGTTGACTATTCTCTGTATGTTTGGGTCATCCTCCATGCCAGTATTGTCCTCATTGGATTGCCTCGGGAGGACCCTCACATTCCTAAATATCTATAGTGTACTACCTCTGGGTGGATGGATTTGTTGTGTGCTGCCATGTTTGTGAAGCGACTCAGAGTTTAGGAGTTGGTAGAGGAGTTGGTGGAGCAGTCTTTGTTTTATGAATACCCTGATTCCTTTCTGGATCATTTCACATCACTAAGTATCTGAGAATTTACATAATATGAGTCTTGGATTTCCCTCTGGCGATGTGCTTCTGTTTCAGCCTGTTCCCAGATCTCGCCAACTCTTATGGTCATTGAGGTGCCCGCACAAACAGATCTGGGCCCAGGCTAGCTCTGTTTCCAACCCAAGTGGCTTTTCTCAGCCGTGACGGAAAGCAGCATAGATTCCTCACCTCACTGATCTCTCTGCCAGTTACGAGTGGCTGTAGCCTTTCAAATGATTCTTTAAACATCCGTCGTATCATTTAGACAAAACGCAATGACAACACTTTCACTTGAAATGCCTATGACTTTCATATGCCACTAATACGTTTGGTTCAGGCAACCTTTTAGAAGGCTGTACTCTACAGGCTGTGTCTGACTGTCTTGCTTGCCCATAAAAGGTTGTGTAGGTGGGTGTCTTGCCTAGCTTCACTCTCCTGTGTGTGTGTGTGTGTGTGTGTGTGTGTTGTGTGTGTGTGTGGGTGTGGGTGTGTGTGTGGGTGGGTGGGTGGGTGTGTGTGGGTGTGTGTGTGGGTGTGTGTGTGTGGGTGGTGAAGAGCAGTCCAGATGACAGAGGGGGTATAATGAAGAGACCAGCTGGATGCCTTTCACACTATTCTATGGATTTAGTGTGATTTGTGTTTCTCATGGCTCAAAAGAATAACATCGAGGGGCTCGTCTGCTTTGGAATGAGCACAAAGTTCTGGCGCCCTTTAGCTGCTGTCATTCAGAGCTACACAATCGCTCCCTCGGCTGGAAAACATCATGTTTGTTGGTCAAAAGGTTGGCAGTTGTATAGTAGTTACATAGTGCCCATTCTTCTGGGTGATACATTGAGGAATGCCTGCCTCCTAGAGCAACTCTTTCTTTCCCAACTCCTTTAGTCTCAGAGGAAGCTTCACTCTTTGAAGTGGTTTCTTCTCTCTCATTTTCTCCTCCATTTTTCTTTTTACCTTTCTCTCTTTCTCATCCCCCTTTTCCTCCCTCTCCCTCCTCCTTCTCACCCCCCTTCCCTCTCTCTCTCTGTCTGATTAATGTCTATGGGCCTTGTGGGACATTTGATGTGGACCAGTTACCTGGTGGTCACCTGTTCCTGTCCCAACCAGTGCTGGGAGGGGGGGTCTGGTAAGATGGGTGACAGGGGGATGATTGATGGGAGGGGTCAGAGGTTAGCGACGGTCTCTCTCATCTCTCCCTGAACGTTGGCTCCTCTCCTCCTCCTCAGCTGTCTGGGTGCAGGGAACCCTCACCTGCCGCCACCGGCCTGGACAAACAAAGCCCAATGACTTTATGAGAGAGAGGATGAGAAAGGGGAGAGAATGGGGAGGAGAGAAAGGGGAGGAGAGAGGGGGGAGCGAGGGGTTGGAGAGAGAAAGGGGGCAGAGGGGAGAGAGAAAGGGGGGAAGAGAAAAAGGGGGGAGAAGAGGAAAGGCAAAGGGGGGAGGAATAACATGGAAGAAAGGGGGAAAAGGGGGAAAAGGTGGCTGTTGGGTGAGGAGGGGGTGTTGGGGGAGAGAGAAAGGGGAGAGGGGGAGGAGAGAGAAAGGTGAGAGGGGGAGGAGAGAGAAAGGTGAGAGGGGGAGGAGAGAAAGGGGAGAGGGGGAGAGAGAAAGGGGAGAGGGGGAGTAGAGAGAAAGGGGAGAGGGGGAGGAGAGAGAAAGGGGAGAGGGGGAGGAGAGAGAAAGGGGAGAGGGGGAGGAGAGAGAAAGGGGAGAGGGGGAGTAGAGAGAAAGGGGGGAGGGGGAGGAGAGAGAAAGGGGAGAGGGGGAGGAGAGAGAAAGGGGAGAGGGGGAGGAGAGAGAAAGGGGAGAGGGGTGAGGAGAGAGAAAGGGGGAGAGAGGTGGGGAGATATACAAAGGGGTGGGGGAAAGAGAGAAATAACAGGGGAAAAAGGGGGGGAAAGGTGGCTGTTGGGTGAGGAGGGGGTGTTGGGGGGGAGAGGGGGAGAGAGAAAGGGGAGAGGGGGAGAGAGAAAGGGGAGAGGGGGAGGAGAGAGAAAGGGGGAGAGAGGGGGAGGGAAGATATACAAAGGGGCGGGGGAAAGACAGAAATAACAGGGGGAAAAGGGGGCTGCTGGATGAGAAGGCGTTGTCAAGGGAGGGAAGAGTAATGATGTAGAACTTCCGTTAGCCCTCAGGGCACCTTTCCATATATCTGGGACAATGTCCGACTCAACTGATGATGACCCACACAATGCCCAGTACTGATGACAGAGACCGCCACCCTCAATCCTCAGCCCTGTGTGAGCACACTATCGCTCTAACTGAGCATTGTAGTTGCTTTTGGGTCTCGTGCAGTCACTGCAACTATATCTTCTCATGAATCAGTACTGTACTTTCACTACACTTTGAGGTGGTCTGTTCAAAGGGACATTCTTGTCTGCCTAGGCTGTAACCCATCTCAATGTTTCAGGGAGGCTTCAGCATGTAGATAAGACCAGTCTTTCACACCAGTTCCCGCTCTTCTCTTTGCCCTGAGAACCTTGTCAAACACACACAAGACATACTACATGAGCGGGGGAGAGGTACGGAAAGAGCAAGGAGCGATTCGCTGGAATGAGGCAACGTTCTACCCGTCCTCTAAGTGGAAAGGGGGGCGGGGGGGGGGGGGGGTTGTGTTTATGCGGAGTTGGTGAAGAAAAGCTTTTCTGTTTGGCCTGTTTGACATGACTGGGCTAAACTAATGATGCCTGTCTCTGTACCCTGTGCTGTGAGTCAGAGCTACATGCTCAACTCCCCTTCCCCTGTTTCCCTGTTTCCCCCTCCCCTCTCTTTGGTAGTTTGTACAATGTGGCGCCTGCTGAAAGAGCAGGCTTTTAGGTGCTTGGTAATTGGGTGCTGAAAGCGGCCCGTATCCTGCCTATACGTTCTCCGTCAATGAGGTATGGCCCCGCGATGAGCACAAAGCTAAGGATCACACCCTGCATCATGTGTCATAGCAAATACAAGGTCCACCATCGCCATCAATCGTGCTTTATGTCAATGGTCCAGCACGGGGATGGGTTTAGACCCAGAGAAAGGGAGAAGGTTGACAGGAAAGAGAAACACGCT